>NC_031773.1:66239409-66259766 GCF_001522545.3 Parus major
GAAGAGAAGAGAAGAGAAGAGAAGAGAAGAGAAGAGAAGAGAAGAGAAGAGAAGAGAAGAGAAGAGAAGAGAAGAGAAGAGAAGAGAGCTCTGAGTGCAAAAGGCAACATATAAAGCTCACTAAAAGAAAATAAACTCTTTTATTTTAAATTTAGTCTAAATTTTCAGTAGATGCCGAGATTCCTTTTCTCCTTCCTCGTTTTGTACTTTAGCGGCTTCAGGAATGCCAAAGGGTGCAAAGGTATATTTAATGTCAGTATATAACAAAAAATATGATAAATTATAAAAGACCCATAGATGTGGCACTTAGGATCATGGCTTGGTGGTGGGTCAATGGTTGGACATGATGAGCTTGGAGGTCTTTTCCAACCTAAATGATTTTATGGGTCTGTGCACAGCTTTGGGTTTCTCAGTACCAGTTTTTGTGTGTACATAATTAGTTATTTCTAATGATCTGTTTGCATGAGACCACAGAGACAAAGATTATCAGCACCTAACCTACCACAAAAGAAAAAAAAAATTATGTTGAACTAAGAGTCAATCTGAAAACCCTGGAAAGTCTCTTTCATTTCAGGGAGGAAATAAACAGAAAGTTCTCATCAAATTTGTACCCTCTGAAGGACATTGAAATCTCTTACACAAAATCATAGCTCGCTTTTGGTGTCCAAATATTTTCACTTTTAGTCTTGCACTTGACTTAAAAAGCTGAGATTTCATCCTTTCAAACAAACACCTCATGGAATAAAGCAATGGAAATTAACAGGCAGAAAAGAAAGATAATTTTTCCACTTAGACAAAAAGTTCATCTTGGCTCAGTTTTATTTATAACATAATTTATTAGCATCAGTAAACAGGAGCCATTGCCTTAATAACTGTTGAACCAGCAAGTCTGTAAGGTTTCCAAGCCCTCTCCCAATCTCCATCTTAACAAAATCTCAGTCAGATTAATAATAATGCCTGGGGATTCTGAACTAAGCTTAATTCAGACTTACAAAATTTAAATTCAATATGCAATTCAGTGGGAAATAAGTTTGCAAGATGTCACACAGTTTTCGACTCGTGTTTCAAGAAACAAGGAGCAAAAGGTAGAAGGTGAAAAACGTATAATATAGTCTCTTTTTCACAGCAAAAATGTGAGAGTTTGAGACAGCTGTTAGTAGTCTCAAACAATTTTGTGAGCAGGCCTTGTGGGGTCTGACTCTTCAACAGCCAGGAAAGTACACAGACCATTTTTAGTGTCATTTCCTCAATTACTTTGGCTAGAAGGAATGGTTTCTTGATGCTGAGAGGTTTTCTATGTATTACTCTGAAGTATCTACTTTTGAAACAGGACAGGGCTCAGAAACATCAATAAAATATGAAATTGATGTTTTTTCCCTACCTCCTTAATTCTGCATCCCCCAAAACCTTCATTCAGGTTTTAGGTGAAGGGTTGAGTCGTGTCCCCTCCACCAACACTTTTGTAGGTTTGTTTTCATGCTTCTGCAAACTCTTTCTCTTTCCATCACACCAGAAAACAATCACAGAGTTGGGAGAGTTAAAAATATGCTGCTTCTCAAAAGAATTGTGTGGCTGGAAAGTAATTACACTGAGAAAGCCGTTTTGGGTGGACAAAGCCAACCAAGGTCGCTTAAGAGTGTGACAAAATGCTAAATTGTTCTGAGCTGTACAGTATAAAATTTCTTCTTGGGATGTTCTGTTTCAAGACCTTATTACTGTAACTTGTCAGTGACTGTGTGTCACGATCATGAGCTACTCCATTTCAATGTGTATTTATTTTCTGTTAATGTTATAACTTAGGAAATTCAAAAGGATGGAAAGGGTACTTGGTTCTATCCCTAAATGTCAACCATGTAAGTGCTTTGACTTTTATTTTCTATTTGCTTTGGTCAGTGTAAATTTCTATGGGTTTTGCTGGTTGGGGGAAGGGGATTTGGAGATGTGCAGTTCTTGGTTATTAATATTTGACTTTGTTAGTGCTATCTGTTTACCGTATGGCTTCTGGAAAAAGATGGGAAATATTAGCTGGTGAATCCTTAAAATGCACGATGTGTGGGCACACTCCTTGTGCCTGCACACTCTTTGCATTGATGCTGCATTTAGCCTGTGACTGACCATGCAGGGGGGTTGATATTCCTTTTTGATACTGCTCTGCTTTTACTTCATTGTTTCACTCTTTTTACTGTTAATACATTTGTGTGCTCGAGTTTGAGTGAGTTCCATATGCTTTACACAGGCTGGTTTTTCTCCTTATTTCTGGAATAGAAAAGATGAAGGCTGTTTTTAGCTGCTGTTTACATTCACAAAGCTGGATCCTGCACATAAATGAGTTTTTATACAAATGCCTGGGATTTTATACAAATCCCATTCCTCTTTCGCTTAGAACGAGTTACAAGGCAGCTGTCTCCAAAAGCAGAAAAGGCTGTTGTTAAGAAAGCAATAATAGGCCAGGCTTAAGATCCTTAGCCAGGCTCTTTTATTTTGGGACTTTTATCAAAGGCTGAGAGGGACCCAAAGAAAATATCAATATCCACTAATATTGAGGGCTTGGTACTCACACTTGGCAGGGTATGAAATTTGTTTCTATAGGAAATCACCTTATTTTACAGAAAACTGAAGATGTGTGAAGACTTTTTTTTTTTTCTTTTTCCCAAACTGTACATGAAAACTTTTGGGGGTTGGAGGTGATGGCATATTGTACAGTGAAAAATTGGTTTATGCTCAAATGCCTTTTGCGGTCACAGCACGATTCCTCACCTCTTCTTGCATGAAAAGGCAAGAGTCAGAGGGTGCTTCTCCTCTGGGTTTTTGGGTTTTTTTTTCCTGAGATCATTTATGCTTTCCAAAGCTGGATGCAGGTCCCAGCAGATGGAGCAGGACTGTCAGAGCCTGGGTGCTGTCCTGCAAGCCAAACAAGCCATTTCCCTCGTTTTCCTTATTTCTCCCCTCTAAAAAAGTGATTAAAGAGGGCGTCGATGTCAGTGAGATTGGCTGAAATTCCTTGGGATGCTGCTGTGACTCCCATCATTGCAGCTGAGCTTGTGCAGTTGTGTTGGGAAGCCACTGGGTGTCAGCAGCAATGTGAAAGCAAGGCAGGGAGGCCAGCCTTGCCTCTCCTTTAAATAAAACACCTGGCACTGCATCCCTAAATTCCGGAGGGGAAATGCTTGGCACAACTTGTGCATCCTGCAACAGGAGGGGGAGAGTGGTCCCTGCATGGAGAGCAAGAATCTCTCAGTGTTTCTTCATCATCCTCCAGCTCTGAGAGATGATGAGGGAAAGTTTGAGGAGCAGGGTTTTAAAACCAGGCAATGAGCTCAACCCAGGGACTCAGCCAGCTAAGCAGGGCTGCTCAGGTTCAGGGCAAAATTGTCATTGACAAGGCTCAAAGACCTTTTAGCACGTCTGCTTTTCAGATATTAACATGGAGTTTGGTTATATTTATCGTAAAAACAAAGTTTTGCACAGCTCTCACTGATTTTTTTTTTTATTTCAACATTTCAACAGCACACAGGAATCATGTTCTGCTCTGTGTAAAAGCTGTTATAACACTACAAAGTAATCCTCTGTTAATTTGGACCTCAACTCCCCCCAAAACTCAAGGACTTTGTGATCCCAAATAAAAGCAAAATAATTAAGGTCTAAAAGTGTTCTTGCCTCTTCTCTGTTATTGATACAATCATCTGGCTGGCTGTGAGAGACAAAAACTGTGACAGGCAACACACTCCAGACAGTAAATTCAGAATAAACTCATCTGGTTTTGAAACACGAGCATTAATAAATTTTGTAGATGCATTGTTGTGGGTCCAAGTTGTATGTCTTTAAATCAGCAGTGAAAACAACAGGATGAAACAAAGAAGACACAGACACTTTTGGTTTTTAGAATGAGAAGATGTATATATCAGGAACATTTTGAATACTTTTCTCTAGAGAATTCTAGACTCACTGCTGTTAAGTACCACCTGAGGATCAGAACCCTGTGAATTGCAAAGTGTCTTGAAGCTGTGCAGCCTTCAGTGAGAATGGAGAACAGCTCTCTTGTACAAAACCTGCATTTACACTCTGACATGTTCTCCATGTACTTCTCTGCAGATAACACAGGGATGCTCCCAGAGTGGATGGCTACTGAAAAAAGGCTCTTCCCCTTGAGAAGTGAAGCTTTCAAACTAATGGCAACAAAGTTATTAGCTCATGCGATGCTCTGTGGAGTGGCCTGATTTAAATAAAAATACTTTATTCATAATTAAGGGAATGCACCAATTTACTCTCTCTTTTCCCTCTCCTCCCTTTTCATTGCCCTTTTAAGGTGCAGAAGGTTGTTTTAATTCCACTCAGAATTACTCCTCTAAAAACATTGGTAATTCTGACAAAAGCATCACATTTTAAAAGCACCCAGTGAGCAGAACCATGAAGGTTACAGGAGAGCACCAGCTATAGCTCTGTTGTTTTCATTTGCATACAAATTTTCAGCCAGAAACAAACATTTTTGAACACTGAGTTATATAAAACCATCTTTTTTGGACTGAATTTTAATTTTATTTTTGTCCACAAGAATTTCTAAAGAAGTAACTATTTTGTTTTAGGGTTTTTTTTGAGATAGATATCAAAACTCAGGGTAATTTCTCCAAATGACAGATTTTTTGAAATTGTTTTATAAGTTCTTTATAATATAGAATTTGAGGACTAGCAATCAGAGATTTAGCTTTCATTATTAACCAGGTGGTCTACAAATGAAGACACTCTTTGGGCCACAATTGCAAAAAACATATTTATGACAAGAGAAAAACCAGACTTTCATGGATACAGCAGGTGGGAAAGTGAGGAAAAAGCAGAAAAGAAGTGGGATGTGCTTTTACATAACACAGTCTTTGTCACCTGTGCTGAAACTGCCAAATGATAAAGTAGCAAGTGGAGATTTTAGATTTTAGAGGTACTGGAGGAGGCTGAGGTTTTACCTGGGAGCTCAACAGATATGTCTGTGAAGCTGCTTCTGTTTCTTTCAGACTACAGAGGAGAAACTACAAGCTGAATTACTTCCACTCCTACCTGTGAGCTTCACTTGTACATCCTCAGAAGTGAGAAAAAAACATAAATAGCAATTGGTATGAAAGAGCAGAAGGCATAGAATAACAATTTTCCTGCAGTTAGAGTTATATAAGTTATTCAACTTACCCACTTCCTCCCTCTCCAATGTGGTGTTATACCTCTAAGAGTTCTCACCAAAACTCTCCTGGTCCCCATGAGATAACAGGAAAAGGGATGTGCCTGGTTCCTGAGCCACCTGACACCCTTTGTGGTGATGGACTTCCAACTCAGCTGGGGCAGCTGACACTTTTAGGGGTCAGGGACTCCCTGATACTGTGTAAAGTGGCAGACTCAGGCTCCTACCAAAGCTGGAAACCAAGATTTCGTGCCTGGGGATGCAGGCATTAGGCATAAGGGTTTTGTGGTAGGGGGCTGGCAATAAGGTTTTATGTTTACTGAGTGTTCTGCAAGGTAATGACATTTTGCTACTGCTGTTTTTCCTCAACAAAAGTTAGTTACCCATAAAGGAACTGAACCAAACTGAAGTGTTATACAAATGAGTTTACAAATATTTATTGGCATTTGTCCTGTGACAAATGGTCAGCAAAGTTTCATGTTGTATTGCCTTCTTCTAGCTAGAATTCTAACAAAAATATCAGTGAAACACTAATTTAAGTGGTTTTAAAAGTTTGCAGCATTTTGATATTGTACACTTTATTTTCCTTGCTCCTGGACTATGAAAGCTTATAATGGCACACCTCCATCAAACAGATAAAACTTTGCTTGGAGAGATCTTATTGTGGTTCTTTTTTCTATTTGTTTTTCCTGGGGAGGACATCCTCAGCTGGCATAAACTGGCAGAGCTCTTTGGTTACAGAGCAGAGCTGTGCTGATCTACAGAGATTCAAAACAAAGCCTAAAAATCTGATAGCTACCAAACACCTGGATCTGTTGGATCTTTCACAGCAAGGAATATGTGCATGCATACTCATTTTCTCTTTTTCTCACTCTTTGAGGTTACCAGGTTATTTCAACTTGACTGTGGCTGCTATCCAACTCACCTAATTAATCCAACTCACCTAATTAACTGAATTGTTTTATGATACTTGTAAAGTTTGTTCCACTTGCTCACAGTGCTCCCAAAGATTTCCCTTTCAGTGTGGCATGCTGACTGCAGTCTGTATCCAAACAGGCCAGGATGACTTGATTTACAGAATAAATTATTTTTTTAGGTTTGATGGGCCACAGAGCTCAGCTGTTGCACGTCATGTCTCAAATGAGTGTGTCTGTGTGCACATAAAATCCAGAATCTTATTTGCAGCAGCACGTAACCTGAATGTGCTCATTGGCTGACCATGACAACATTTGGAGGCTGGGAGAAACCAGTCATTAAGATGGACTTGTTATAGATTGCTCTGAAAAACTTTTATATCCTCATCTCTGAGCTGAGCCCCAGCAGAAAATTCATTGTTAGGATCACATAATTGGCTGATCAAGTTTTTTAAAAGGGAGCCACACAGATTTCACTTTGTGGAAACTGCTTCCCTGAGGCTTTGAGTGGGATCCCTTTAACCAGTAAATGTAACAATTGCTGACCCCTACATCTGATAGACTTAGACTAGTTTTATATGGAGTGATCTGAGGGTGCAAAGATTGGAAATGCCCAACATAGGTCAGATGAGTTCGGAGCTAAATTTGCCTATTCTTCTTTACTGAGTAGAAAGGGCACTGAGGATGCCCAGCTGAGGCATAAAAATTTATGCTGTGGCCATCTAAGTCTACATGAGGTGAATCTCACACTCCCTGTCTTAAATAAACTTATCAAAATAACATTGCAGGACTGTCCTTAACACTGAGTGTGAGCGAACGTGCGGCTCTGAGCGGCATCTGTGTTTGCTCAACTTTTCATTTCAATTTGAGCACTCCAGTATAGCATCAGCTGAATAAAATAAAAGATTGGCCCTGCTAAGAAGTATGTTTCGTGGAAACATGCTAAGATTCTTGAAAAACAGAAATCTTGACTGATGAAATGGAAAAATTCATGACATTTAGGTTACTATTCTTAAGGCATCTTATGAAAGGAAGAGACTTCTTTTTTTTGGTGGATATTAGAGGGAGTAGAAGGAAACACATCCACTGTGTCCACATGAGGTGACTACAAACTGTGTGGAACTGCCTTTACAATTTCATTTTACAAATTAATTTTAAAAACCCAGGAGAGAGGTCCTGTGGAGCTACAAACAGGCTCATGAGTGAAGAACCAAATTGCAAGGGAAAAGCATCTCTGAGTGACATGGACCCCATTCTCTGCCCTGGCCACTTCTGCACACATGAACTGGAAGCTGCTAGAAAATCAGAAAGGCCACAGTCCCTCCCCCCCAGCTGTAGTACAAGGAATGATTGAATTTCCAATCTTTTGACTGGGACACAACTCTCCAAGAGCACTCTGGGTGGGCAAACAGCAGCACGTGAAAAGTGTGACACAAATACTGTCTCACAGAGTAAAAAAGGCATGTTGTCTGACTCTGAATTCCCAGCTATGAAGATGTGAAGGGAGAGGGGAGAAGAAGGTCACTATGTAGTAAAAGACAAACATATCTGATGCATGCAATCAAGCAGGGCCCGTAAATTAATTTTCAGCTCTAAAAATTGACTATCTCCTGGGGAAATTCTATTATCGAAAAACAAGATATATTCCAATTAGGAGAGAGGTCATATAGAGGGCAGGATAGAAAAGAGAAAAGGAAGAAGACAAAAAAAAAACAACTTTACATATTAGAGCTCTAAAGGTATCACTAAATGGGACAAAGGGGAGGAGGCTGTTAGGAACCTTAATTTGAAATGCCCTTGATTTCTGTCATTTTAAGTTAAAGCCTGCATATTTTAACTCCGTGGTGCCTTACAGTATTCTGGCACATTGTGTGTACTGCTACCTGCTGTGGATCTGGACCTTGGATCACTGCTCTGTCTCTCAGCATGACATGAAACACTAAGGGGTACATTTTCAAAGCAGTAAGTGGGGATTTCACTGCAGGATTCCCACTGAAGTCAATGTAAGATATGTAGCTGAAGCCCCGTGCGATGATTTGAATGCTTCCCATATCACTTAGAGTTGCCAAAAAACATTTCAGGTACTAGAATTTTCCAGGGAGTGCTGTTTGACTTCAAACTTTTTGCTTTGTAAATTTTGGGCTTCGATAGGTTTTTGGCAGTGGCCAAATATTGTTACCATCTGTTTTCTGTAGGTGTTGTCAGCTGATCAGCTCATTATGAAATCTGCTAATTGTTAGTGGAGAGAATAGCTATCCATAGAATGCTTCACTCTTTTGCTTAACAAAATCTATACAAACAATGCACATTTCGGTACCAGGATTCCTATCAAGTTTGTCTTGCAAGATTTGATAGTATTTTGGGTCACTAGTATAGAATATACTTTAGTATATTTTGTTTAGAATAGTACTAAAACTTCTCTGCTAATCTGAGACTTTCTGAACTTCTGCAAAGAGGAGTTATTATTTATCATATAGCCCCTACTTACATACCAGAATGCATATTTTTAATTTTCCAGGACAGATTTTTTTTTCCCCATAGAGAATCAGATATTCTGAAATAAATATTTTTTTTATTTCTGCAAAAATAAATTAAAATTCAGTCTATCAACTAAGTGGGAAGCTGTCATCAGCTCTGAGTAATGGTAAAAATATTGAGCAGGTAAGGGCAAAGCAGGAGGCTGTGGTTTTGCACAGGCAGGAAAAATAATTTTTATGTATCTCCCTGATGCAAAATTAAAGATGTTAATATGTTCAGATGAAGAGAACTGCAGGATCACTGGAGCAGACGCCACAGCTACTCCAGGTACATGGAGTGGGCAATAATGTAAACCTTAATTTTTACACAGAAAATAATAAAATTACAATCTGTATAGGAAACAAGTAACTTGCTGAGTGAGCTGAGAAACTTCCTTCCCTTTAGACTGGAACACAAGAGCAGCGTGGCTTTGAGACAGAAGTGGGAAGCATTTCCTACCAGCACAGTGCTGTAGACAAGGTTGTGGCTGAAGGCAGGACTGCTGTGGCTTGTTCTGCTCCTTCTGCTTTAAGCTGGTCCAGTTTCCTGCTTTCCCTGCTGAACCCAGCTTAATAACAAGAGCAAAACACCAAGGAATGCTGATGATAATTTTGGGAACATGAGCAGTACGGAACAAGATTAGAACCACATCTAGAACACAAAAAAAGAAGAGTGAGCGAGTGGAAGCACGAGGGTTTTAGGAGCCAAAAACTCCCCAGTTGCTCTGTATGCTGTGCACCAAACATGACAGAGAGAAGGAAGAGTGTGAAGCAGAAATGTGAGGCAGCAGCAAGACAGGGAAAGGCAGACATTTGAGCTGGAAAGGTGATTAATGACATCATGGTGAGACCTGGAATGCTGCACATAACTCGGGTCATCCTGGTAGAAGAAATATGAATGCAAATTGGAACTGATAGAACAAAGTAGCAGTAGGTTGGTCAGGAGAAGGGAGACCCTGCCTCATAAGAGAAAATTAAAAATGCTCTGAGAAGCTGTGTGTCTGTGCTCTGAGCTGCTCTGCAGCACAGCAGCCACAGCTCAGGACAGTGCTGTTAACCTGTCCTAAGGCCCTGAGGTTGGGTATAATGGGTTGAGCCTATTGTAGTAGCTGGATACTTTTCAATTAGCTTGACATGTGAGAAGTTCCCCAAAATCTTGAACTCGGGCTTGTCTAACACTATGGGTAAAAGATTTGAATATTTCTGTAGATATAGCAAAAGGATGAATGTCAAAGCACTAAAGGAGCTAAAGTTCTTAAGAGTCAGAGTATTCTGGTAAAAGGCACCAAAAAAACAAAAAGAGTTACTAATACTAGTGAATTCCTAGCTATGAAGATGTGTAGATATTAAAGGAAAATCTGCCCCTGGAAAAACTTTGGCTGAAAAATTACAAGAATCTTTCTAAAGATTTGGAATTGTTGAAAGAGGTTCCAGTAAAAGTGGTGGAGTGCAACTAACATGACAAGTTTAGGAAATTGAATATCTAATCCCAAATGATTTTGTGATGCACCTGAAAAAGCTTCTATGAACACATACCTGCAGAACAAGGCAGTCACACACAGTCCTACATAGGTGTGAAAAACTACAAATATTTTTCTCCAATTTAAATATATTTCACTTTATATAAACATTCTCTTTTGTTAAAATCAATCAAACAAACAAGCAACCCAAGAAAAGTGGAAACCCTTTTTAGTTTTATCTCGTAGACGGAAGTGACTGATGGGAAGTTTTCAGCAAATCAGTATTTGAACAATGGAAGGTATTCCACCAGAGAGTGTTGACAAGCTCTGCTTTCCTGGCAGTGGATGTAATGCTAATTCCTACAGCTATTTTGAAACAAATATGCTGAAGGGAGTAATGGGAAAAAGCAGCAGTGTGCAGCAGATGCTCTGTCTACCCTTGCAGTCTCTGCAGCAAAGAAAAATCTTGTAAGGAGGGTCAATTCTTACATGTTGCAATTGCAAAACAGTCTGTTAACCTTATTCAGGGAAGGAAGGAATGATCCCTGATCAAAGCATGGAATGAGGGTCAGGTTCAGTAGAAGGCAGACACCTTAGTCACTCTTCTATGTATCTGGCTGGCAGGACCTGTCCCATCACTCATTTTCTGAGCACTCCTGCTAGATTGGCTCCATTCTTCTGTTAAATGGGTTCACTGATTAGAGCATTCATATGGGAAATGTGGGTTCAATTCTTTTCTCTCGCTGAGCATAAACAAGCCTGCATCTTCCAGAGGAAAACTCCAGCCATTATGCTAACAGGTATTCGGGAATTATGATCTTGCTCAGTCCTTCTTGTTGAAGCTTTGTATGGAATAATAAACATACATTAGGCCAAGGAGGAAAACGAGCCCTGAGTAAGGATTTGTAGCCAACGGGGAGCAGACTTGCACCAGGCTAAGGTGCAATTACACACCTGTGTGGGTCTGCAGCCACACTGTCTGTGAAAATGGGTATTTCCTGGAGTAGCCCTTGGGTTTCCCCACTTCCCATCAGGTCCCACTGCCAGCAGAGAACGGAGTTGTGCCAATCCTTGTGTTTTCCATCCCCCACACCCCCTTATTTTCGTTACCTTTAGCTCTTACTCATGGCAGGCAGAGCGGGACGGGCCAGTGAGAGATTCACCCAGCAACACACGTCTGGCTGGGAGCTCCATGGAGAGCCACAAGTTCACACTGGTTTTTTTCACAAAGCAGGAATGAAAACCCAGATCTTTCCCTGCCCAGTTTAAGTCCTCTGGGCACCTCTCAATGTGAAAAGAAATGATGGAAAGAAAGAAGCAGAAGTGGCTTTCTCCTTCACTGTGCCTTGTGAGGTGGGATGGACGTGGGTACCAAACTCAGCAGGGTTGGTCAAGGCATGGCAGAGGATCAGGGTTTGACACTTCTATATCCACTGCTGGTTGAGGAGGCAGCTTGGGATGGCCCAGCTTTCTTTACACTTTATATATTCATCTCTGGACCTGTTTAAGGACCCAGTTCTCCTCATTTGAAGCAGCCTGCCATCCAGTTGGGGTTGTATTCCTGCAGCAGGTGCTTGAGGCTGAAGGTGCTGGAAACAACCAGCACTGTGATCTGTTGTGAATTTAGCTCTTAATGAGGGCTGTAGATCTAGTCCTAGGCACATATCCCATTTTGAAAATGTTCTAAGAGATTGAATAATAAGTCAGTAGTTATCAGTTAATTACTGAATTGTGAAAAATGTCAGAGCAGATGAAGAAATACTCACACAAAAGCAATGTATTCATCTCAACAGCTACATTTGCCTGATAAAGCAGTTCAAAATTATTTATTTACGTTCATATTTGCACTGCAGAGCAATAATAAATGTTGTGAAGTATTTTTTTATAAAGAATCAATCTCGTTACATTTTGCAAGAAGTCAAGAAGTTGCAATAATGTGAGGCCTCCGAAAATACTGTGGCTGCTATTAAATATTTGCTGAGAAATGGTAAAGAAACCATTGTTTTTTATGTCAGTTTTATGGGATATGTGGATAGGTAAAATGCAACTTAGTGAGCTTTTACTGTATTGCTTACTGATTCCAGGCATATAATTCACAGGATCCGAGGATGGATTTGCATATGTTTGTCTTATTACATAAACTGAACAGAGATTTCTTGTAGATATCAAACAAAACCTGCTTGAAATATATTCCTATAGCTGCCAAAAGGGGGTTTGTAATGTGCTGCTAGATACAACTTGTCAGTGGTAAACAAAATTCAAGAAAACCCCTACAAATACGTAGAAAAGAGATTTGAAGGTGCACTCTCTCGGTTACAATTACATTTTACTGCTTTGTGGACTTGCTGGAGGATTTTTTCCTAGCAGCTGGTTCAGGGAGGCCTGCCCTGATGATCCTCTCTGACTTGCAGTGTGACCAAACACTTTATCAAATCAGGACACATGGCCTGAGATGTGAACTTGTCAACAGGAAGAAAATGCAGGAGGACGGTGTATCTCTGCTGTGGCACTGCTGCAGCAAGAATGTTTGACAGTGGGCAGAGAATCTTTTCCCAGCTCAGCTTTGTAAGGAATAGCTGTAAGCCATCTCTCCATGACATATTATATTCTGGCACAGAGACAATAACAGGCAAGGCTTCAAAGGGGTGTCGTGATTTCATTCACTGAATTTAAAGAAGAGAGGAGAGAAAGCCCTGAGATTGGGAAGAGGAAAAACGAGCAGGAGTTGAGTGTGATGTTAGGATATTTTTATGCAGTGAGGTAAGAGGCTGGAGTTACCCACAAATCACACCACTTGGAGAAACATGGGGTTTGTCCTCACTGATCACACAAGTACTCTAACTTCTGCCTCCAGCTGTGACCAATACCTGATGCTGGGATAAAAAAGCCCCACAGTACATTTAGCTCAACTGAGTAGAGGGAAACAATTGAACCTGGCTGTTACAGCCCAGAATGTGAGGCCAGAATTCCCTTATTTATCTCCACTGCCAGAGTTACATTGGCTGAGTGCAATATGACATTTTTTCATATCCAACCCTTCCTGTTGAAGTCGTGGGAATATTGAGTGCACATGAACTGCAATGATCATAAAATTAGTCAGACTTATTAAAAATCCACTCACAACATTTAAAACTCCATGACCATCTGTTGAAATGCATTCCACACGCCAACTAGGGAAAACTGAATTTAAAAAAAAAAAAAAAAGCAAAACAACAAATTAAAATCAAAACCAAAAATCCATTCCTTAGTAATTCCAGTCAGAGACTGAAATTTTGAGCTTAGCCACAGCTACAGGAGGTATGGATGGTAAGTCTAAGTATCATGTCAAAGAACATTTCTTTCAGCAACAGGTCAGCATGAATAGTCTCTGAACCATCCTTCATCCCACCATTACCACACACTCTCCCTCCTAAATGCTCATGCAAAGTGATTTGCTTTGGTTTTGAGTTATTTATAGGCTGAAGAATCCTCTGACCTCGTTCAGAAGTAGCCCCAGAAACACGGGGTAGAAGGGAAAGTGTGAGGGAGATCAAATGGCCTGGGGGCCTCTGAGGTTGTTGTGACCTTGATTTCTCTGATTCATTAAAGAATTCAGAGCCTGATGGAGCATAGCAATGGTCAATATGTGTTTGAGAGTGTGCATTTATTTTTGGTTGTTTAGCATGGACAAAGAGGAGCCTCTGCTGTGCTCCCACAGCAGTGATTACAAATCTTCCTCTGTGCTGAGGGGCTGTGACACCTCAGTTTGGGTTGTCAGATGCTGCTGCACCTCTTTCCTCAAGGAAGGTGCCAATCAGCTTTTCTGTTAGTTGTTTATAGCCCTATATTACTTGTTTATGTTACTGTATTAGGGTTGTTTTTTTTTTTTTTCTCTTTGTTATGTGATTTGATTAAATCTTTTTTCTAAATATTTTTATTTTAAAAAAAAATATAGAGCAAAAAGAGCTAACCTATGTGGCTGTGAGATGTCAGCTCTATCAATGTGTTATCAGGTGTGTTAGCATCTGGGATATTTTTGTTTCCTGAGGAGATTCCTGTAAAAACAAATGTGCTTATCACCTGAAGGCTTCTAAATAAACCAATACAGGGAATCACATACACCAGCAAGGTGAATTGATTATCTTCATGCATAAGAATAATTTTTTTTGTTCTCCTTACCATACCCTCTAAGCTCCACAGACACAGAGTACAGGAATTTCCTTTAGAACAATCTACAAGTGTTGTTACACATTAAAGCATGCTAGATGGAATCTGAGATACTTGTATGCCCCAAAGGTCTGCTCCTTGAGGAATGTCCAACTCTCTAATTGAAATATTTATCCTTATAACACCTACAGAAGCCAGGAAGGCACAGTTGGGAAGCTGAGACAGGCAAGGTTAGCTCCAAGGAAGATATTTGCTCTTCTGAGGTAGAGAGTAAGTTCATGAGTTCACAAATCCTCTGCAGATTCCAGTTTGGTGTGTGAGAAACTCTAGCAGGAAGCTGTGGTTTGACTCATGTCTTTATTAACTGGCCTCATTTTTACTTAGACTACTGAAGTTTTGTTATTGACTAAAACAAAGCTGAATGTGTCAGCTCAAGTGAGCATCAGTATCAAGGAAATCCACCAAAGATCACTGAGCCCCAAGGAGAATTATCCAGTCTGTCTGTGCCAAGAATCCCTGACCCACGTGGAAAATATTGAGTGAAGAAGACATGACCTGGTCATCTATGGCTAAAAATTCTGGTCAGAAATGTTGGGAGGGTTGTCACCACCACGTTTTTTTTTTAGTGTCTCAGTGGTAACTATCTGGAAGGTGTGAAAATCTGGAGTTGTCTTCATCAGCTCAAGAAAATTCAAACCCACATCACCCACGTTCCGTCACAAAATGTAATGTAAATATCTCATGTTTGTGCACTGTGGAACTGGAGATCTCTTACCTCCTGTTCTTGAATCAAGGGTTCCTCAGTCTGTTAAATAATTTTGGAAATGAAAATAAAACCTGTAAAAGTTCGATTGTCATTCTTTTAATGAAAAAAACTACAAAAAACTAAAGATAAATGATACCTCATGTGCCAGATACTTCCACTGTGAAATAAGACTCATGCCAGCATAAACTCTGAAGAATACACTTGTATGCAGGCAGGATAGTGAGAAACTAACATCCAATTTTTTTGAAAGTTTTTTTGTAATTGTTTGTACTTTTATAATAGTATTAAATAGTTTTGGAAACTTATTCATAGAAAATTCTGTTCAGGGAACATAACTGTTATTGCACTTACGGTTGAAAGAAGTAAATTTCAAAGACCAGAATAGAATATTATGAAAAATCAAAGTTCTAGATGATCTTGCCAGGAATAGAGAGGTAAAGCAAAGGACAGATATCTGCTGTGGAGTGGAGTACCTCCTGGCAGAATTAATATTTGTTGCACTTTAAAAGGAGGTTAATATTTTTTCATAAGATTCTCATTCCGGTAATTTAAACTAATAATTCCATTTTAAAATAAATTACATTTTCCCAAGTTGTTTTTTTTTTTCCCTCCACATGAAAATTATGTTTTCAACAAGATGAATCTTTCAGCATTATTTTCTTCCTCAGTATCAAAAATGCAGTTTTTCTTACCAGGTAAAAATACTGATCTTTACCATCAGAGACCTTGAAGGGAATTTTGTCATGTTTTCTGTCACTCCAAAGACCCATGGTCACTGTCTTTTCTCATCACATGTAATAACATGGAATTTCAATAAAGATGTATTACCTAAGAAGGGAACTTGGGCATTACAGCAGATATTTTCTGAAAAGAAAGTTGATTACAAGTGTTGGAAAGGAATTCCACTGTGAGGGACTGCAGTGGCATTTCTAAATAAAAATATTCTGACTAAACAGTATGTTTTATTTTCATTAGTTAAAAACAAATCAAATCAACCATTTTGGGCAAGTGTCAACCATCTGTATATTTTTATTTTCATGAATTAAAAAACAAAGCTAAGCAACAAAACCTTTTTGGACAAGTATTAACAATCTGTATGCATGTATTTATTTTCACTGAAATTTTCTGTGAAGTTAAAATTTGACTCCCTCTTTGTGTACTTGAAACCCAAAAGAAAAAACCAGTGTTTGGGTTCATTCTAGATATAGACATATTAATAAATTCAATTCAAAGTACCTCTGGCTGAAAAAGATGATAAAGAATAGGTGAGTGAATATAGTAAAGCAGTGGAAATAGATATTTCATCTGAAGAAAAATTTAGGCATTGTGTGGGACTGTTACGTAACGAGATATAAAGGACTGAGGCTTTTTTTGCAGCTGAAGAAAATGAGCTTTGCAGGTTTTCCAAGGTCACATTAGCTGCTGGATGAAAGGTTCTTTATTGAAGTGGGAAGAGATGTTTTGGCAAAGATGATGCTGGAATTTTGTGATGTCATCTAAGTCCTTGCTTAACCTGAGGACAGCGTGCTGCAGCCCATTTCATTTCCCATGGAATAACCCAGGGAAGCCTCCAGGAATCCCACCTGCAAGGTAAAACACGAGGGAACTTCTCAGGGACAGACCTGTGGAACTTCTGCTTATAAAATGCTGAAAATAGGGCAGGAACTCCCAGGGAAGGGGAAATGCCAAAAACCCCACACATTCCAGAACTCTTCCACAGTTTTCATTTGGGTTTTTTGCTTTTGTGTGTTGACAAAGAGAGATGCCCTGAATTCAATGGCGCTTTCTGCAATCCTCCAGAAGATCCTCGTGTGTTCTCATGCAATTATTGACATTCACAGAGGGCAGGAGGAAAGCTTCTATCAGAATGCAGCAGGCATCCAGCCCAGGGACTCTTTAAGGAGAATAGTAAGGCTACATAAGCAATTAAAGAGGGTTTTTAGGAGGGCTTGACAGATTGCAGTCTGGTGCCACTACTGTTACTTTCTCAGTTACAAGCTGGCTTGATCTGATTAACAACTAAGGACTGGAACAGCATAAAACCAACATTGAAATATGTCTCAGAAACAAAGGAGCTTTATAAGATTTCTTTGTTTTTCTGGGAGAAAAAAAGAAAAACAAACAAAGAAGAAGAAAAGAATTTTACAGACTTAAGTGAAGCACAAAGTCATAGTTCATTGCTAGCTGAGATCAATAGCCTGGACTCTGCTCCATGGTAAGAAATATCACCAGAATGCTCTTCATTCAAATAAAGTCCATCTACATAAAATGCTGCAAGAAATCATGGCAACAATGGTATATCCCACATAAGGAATCTTGAAGTTCCAGAGTCATTAGAAGAAGCCTAATGGGGCACACAGAACCTTTCTATTTATAGGGATTCTAATTATAGGGAATAATTTGTGCAATGGTTTAGAGAAGATTTTTGTGGTTGTCAGACTAGCAATTAAAATTTAAAAAAATACTTCATTTGTAGACTGAATTTTTTTTTTACAGGGAATAGCTAAAAAATATTAAGCCTGGTGTTGTTTGAATGGAATCCAATTTTAAGGTGGAATGCTTAGTCTAAGTTACTTGCATTATGAAAGAATTCAAATAAAAATGCATAGTGCTCCCAGGTATGTAAAACAAACAAAAAATTACAAGACAATTTGCATATGTATCTTTGTCATCTGCAGAGTCAAGTCTGAACCTGCTCCCAGCACAAGAGACTGAAGTTCTGTCATTAAATTCAATGAGTGTGGATGTAACCCCTTTAGATCTTAGAGTCAACATGTATATTTTGATAGATATAAATTCACACCATCCACTGGTTAGAAATCACCTTTTCTCTGTATAGATTTACTGTCTGATGCTGATCAACTTTATATAGATGAAAACCAATCACCTAGAAGCAGAGGAGCTTCACCAGTTTAATATTTCCCCGGGCTACTTGCAATAACTACTAAAGTAGAAAACAAATAGATAACAAGAAATACAAGATCAAGAAACTGATTAAATAGGGCAATATGTTTGTGTTTAAGCAGGCTCAACAATCTCCTAGGAATAACTAAGCAGATTCTCCCTTTGGGAAAAGTGGACAGCACCACAGCCACTTCATGACAAGAGCCACAGGAGAGGAAGAGATTTGAAATATCAAACAGAAGAGCATTAATAAAGTTTTAAAAGGCCATAGAAACATCAAGATATTAAGGTGCTAACAGCATTATTAGTAATCCCTAGGTTAAAATTTAATGGTTGAAGTAATCATCAAAACAAAGTTCTGTGTAATGTATAGAAAGTGGATTTAAAGCAAGGCTTCAGGTATATGAATGGAACATTTCTAGATAGGAGCAAGATTTGGGCAAGTGCTCATATTAGCAAAAAAAAAATCCTTGACAAGGCTTTACTGGGAGGCTTTAAACTTGCAGGGCAGAGCCACTTATATACATATTTGCAAATATATATTTAATTTATCAAATCTTTTATTTGTCAAATATATAAAAATACAAATATTTTTCATATTTGAAAAAATACTGTATATATTTTATACATTTTTATGTATTACTGAGAGAATATAGAGCACAGAGCAGAGCAGAATGTGAGGCCAGTCAGAACCAAGGAGGTGCAGAGAAACTCACAGGGCAAGTCCAGGTGGTGCTGCTGGCCAGGAATTCCTGAAAGAATAATAGGAAAGAAAGGTCAGTGGGATAAAACATTCATATCCTAATCAGTTTCCCAATCTTCAAATGAAAATCAAAGAGAGTATCTTACACAAGGAGATCATAACAGTTAAAACAATAAAATGAGTAAACAAGACCTGACATAACGGAGGATTTTCTGCTGTCTTTTTATCTTTTATTTCAACCCTGGTGAGTCAAGTATAGGTGGAAGTCAGGTAGAAAAACACACAGAAAACAAGGAAAAAGTCTTGGAAAAAGAAATTGATCTCAAAAATGAAAAAGCACTTCTGAAGAAGATGCTGATGTTTGTTTGCATAAAGTTTAAGATGATTTTCAGGGGGGTTTAACTTGAATTTTTGATAAAATTATTGCTTGTCTTCTTTTTTTTTCATATAATTAAAGATTTCTTTTCAGTAAAAATCTCAACAGCTATTTCAATAAAAATGTTGACAAAAAAATATCAATCATGGTAGATTCCACAACAAGAATTTTGGAAAAGATGGGAATTCTGTATGCAAATATATTCAGTTTTGAAAAAGGTTCAGGCTGATTGTTTTTCAATAAGCACACACAGTTTTTACTGCTTTTATTTTATTGGAAGAGCTTCAGACTATTTCAAAATTTGGATCTATATTTGCATTTTTGAAATTCAAGACAGCTGTCAGTTTTCATATTTAAAGCCCACCCTCCTCTACTGAGAACAGTTTTTTAGAGTGAAATAATAAAAACATGAGAAATGTTTGATTAGGCACTTTTTCCTTGTATCTGACACAATGTTATAAATTTAAATGTACCCAGTATTGATGAGTTTGTGCTGGGTTTGGTTACCACCTTAACATAATTGAAACAGCCAGATATTCTGGTGAAGTCAATGAAAACTTTGCTTCCATGACCTGAAGCTTCAAATTTTTGCAATGTTACTGACCAAAAAAGTAAACCCAAACATATTTATTTATTTCATAAATGTTCATTTATTGTGAACATAAAAATTGAAATTTTGATTCATAAATCTCTGTAGTACTCAGAAAAATGCAAATCAGTTAAAATTATATAAAGTTGAAAATTTCAATGAATGAAATGAAAAAGGAATAGCATCCTGCACTTTCATACAGTTGGATATTTAAGAAGTGAGTTGTGTCTAATATGTGTTCAAGCCTGTGTTAGAGTGGTTACTGGAGAAAATAATCCTTTGTAATGATGATGATTCTCTATTTAATCTGTCACATTTCATAACCATTTCCAGGCTGCCAAATTATTTCAACCTACCCCAACTCAAGTTTGCTACTGCTGTACACCCATCAAGCACCCACAGAGCAAACAAAAATATTAATGCAAAGCAACACAGGAATAAACCCCCTTTCATCCCATACAGCTTTCTTAGTTACAAACTGAATTTCTAGTAAGCTCGTGGTGAGGAAAACCTGAGCTGGGCTTTCATTTCTTTGTTAAAAACTATTATTATTTCTATTTTTTAAAAAAGGCTGTGCACAGTTGTGTGTTTCTTGCAAGAATTTTGCCTTTTTTGATTGTGGTAAAAAATTAGAAATAATAATAAAAAATGTTGTGGAAGTGAGAAGGATCTCTATGAACAACTCTGTGCTTGGATGTGAGAGGTGTCCACAAAGGTCTCTGGTGCATTGTCCCTGTCACCTGGCTCTGCCTGGTCAGTGTGTGATTGGTGTCACGGAGAAAGGGCAATATAAAAAATAAAAATAAAAATAAAAATAAAAAT
>NC_031773.1:66260466-66264413 GCF_001522545.3 Parus major
TAAAATTAAAATTAAAATTAAAATTAAAATTAAAATTAAATAAAAAAACTCTCTCCAAATCCCACCACAGCAGGGACACAACCTCCTTCCACAGCCCCTTCCACACCTCCAGCTCTGTGTGCAGTGGGCTGGGGACACAGCCTGTGAAGGGCTTGCTGTGCTGGTGCTTTGCAGGGCAGTGGGGGCTCTCCAGTGAAGGTCAGAGAGGATGGGAAGTGGAGATTCAGTGTGTGCAGATGATTTACCAAGGGGAAAAAGGGGGGCAGAGACAGACAAGAGGCAGATGAGCCATCCCCACTGATTTGTAGGAATGAATACACACATAAATGTGATATTTAAGTTGCCCTCACCAAACGAGGCCCCTGATCTGGTAGAGATTTAAGCACATATGTAGCTTGACACACGAGTAGTCCTTTAGGACAAGCCTACAACAAACACTCAGCATTCAACAAACGAAGCTCTTGCAGAGCAATTCACAATATATTCAAGCCAAATTGAGGAATCTGAAAAAGAAAACAGCTGAGATATGAATATTTAAAACTTTGCTGCAGCAGTGGACATGTGTAATAACTTTTCAAAGGGATTTTCTGAGGATTTTTTTTTTTTTTAATACTGTACACACAGCACTTGTCCTAAATACATATTTACATTATGGTCTGGAAAAGCTCTTTTAGAAACTGTTCTGGTCTTCTGGGTAAATAATATTCCTTTTAAAAAATTATGAATACATATTTAACTGATAAACTAGAATGGCTCTATTAGGCACATCATAAACAATTTTTTTTAACTGTCTGGTGAATATGTTTACTGCAGCACAGAAAAGAATCCAGATTATTTAAGCTCTGTAATTTATTTTTCAACCTGCAGCTCTTTTGCAATTTTAAGCCCCCTCCCCAAACAAAAAATTCTTTTCCCTCCTTTCCTTCAGTTCTGTCCAGTATGAAGCTTTGTAGAGGTAAGTGTGAAGGAAAATGAGTATTTTTCTGTGAGCAGTATCATTTAACCACTGTGTTCCAAACCATACATCAATCACTGTTGGCTCCTAGACATGATTTTATAAAACTTGTAATCCAAACTCTTCTGTCAATGATATGGGTGCTCTGCAGAGTTAGAAAAAAGGATTGGAATATTTTTTTCTCTCTGCTCCCAAATAGAAAATAGAAAATCCTAACTGATCCCAAAGATCCTAGTTAAGAATTAAACTCATTTGTAGGAAGCTCTAAAACTCACTGCCAGTGTTGGTTAATCCATGAATATTCAACAGAATAGAGACAGCTTTGCCTTTTCCTACTGAGAAAATATCTAAATACACAGATTTATAA
Source organism: Parus major (assembly GCF_001522545.3). Taxonomy (NCBI): domain Eukaryota; kingdom Metazoa; phylum Chordata; class Aves; order Passeriformes; family Paridae; genus Parus; species Parus major. The sequence continues at coordinate 66,261,789 of NC_031773.1, forward strand.
AAATGGTGACTGTCTATAGGAAAAAAAATCCTTGAATTGACTCTTCATCCTGATTTATGCACTCAGTTTTGTTCAACATCTGCACAATTTGTAAAAAATAATTTGTAATATTATTTATAATAAAACCCCTGGCAAGTTTGTCTAGATATCCACCTTACCTGTAAGCATTTTGGGCACCATTCCTCCATTATTATTAATTACTTTTAATGTAATTTTTGATGCTTTACCAACTGTGTAAAGGTTGATTTTAAGACTTCACTTTGCTTACTTATAATTATATGGAGGTTTATAGCCTAATCACTGATCATAATTATGTGAAATAGAAATAGAAGGTGCTGAGAAAGACTAACAATTTTTCATCTATAGGAGAGATTTCTTAAAGGTATTGGAGGCAGATATTCATTTGCTCAAGATTTTTAACAGCACCACATTTTTAGCAGAGTCCCAGCTTCATTTAGACACCTACAAGGGAGAAAATGTTCCAAATGTTCCTTAAGAAGAAGTTCCCATACTGATGTTTTATAGCCACAGTTTTAAAAGCTCTCAACATTCAAAGTGCTTTTGGAAATCTGGCCCCAGCTGTGAGCAGTGACCTCTCCTGAAAATCTGCAGGGATCTGGCATGAAGCCATATGGAACATCCCACATTTAGTTGTGGGAATCTTAATTACCAAAAACATATTGACAAATTAGAGAGAGTTCAGAGAAGAGAAACAAAAATGTTCAGGGGACCAGAGGAATTTACATATGAGGGAAGATAAAAAGAGCTATCTATGTATGGCTCAGTGATGATATAATTAAGAGAGGATATATATTAAGACTCCACAAGTGTTCCTAATCTTGTGTGGAGAATGGGGAGGAACAAATTAAATAGGAAATGAGGTTCTAACTACAGTAAAGAAGGAAAAATATCATCTTCTGGATCTTCAAAAGAGCACCCTGGCAGTGAGGTCAGGCTCTGAAATGTGGTCTGAAGGGACCAAGTTCCATTGCTAGGGGTGTGTGAAAGTTTACCTGTGAGATGAAGCTCCCATCTTCAGAGAAACCTATCCAGATTCCACTTTTAAACTAAATAGTACATTGGAGTGGTTAAGCTGAGTGGAAGTCTTTGGAATAGCTGAAACAAACCCATTTGATAAAAAAATAAAAAAAAATTAAAAAAATTGAGATTACCTTTTTCAAAAAAAAAAAAAAATAGTCAATCAGGTGTCACATTTTTTAAGAGAATACATTACCTAAAGAGTCATAATGTATAATTGTTGTGGCCCTGATGTCTGAGGAAATAAACACGAGTTCTTGACCATAATGTTGGAGTCTGAGATACAGAGTGTATGCCCTTGTTTTTAATATTTAGTTCTAGAATTCAAAGAAACACTGAATTTCACATAATATGAAATTCATGGGCATGTTTTCATCGTGATACATGAGAACAAATGCTAAAGTTAAATAAGAAAAATGTAAATGTGTGAATTAGAAAATTTTTTGAATCACTGGGTGAATGGGTTGAGGTTTAGAGTTTAAAGTAGTTTAGAGAACAGGGGACAAGATGGAGGGTTTAGGGTGTTGTCTCTTGTCCTTCTTCTTTCTTCTTCATCTTCTTCTCCTGGAGGTTTTTGGGTAGTAATGAGTGATTGGATAGAAAATGCCGCAGTGCAGCTCACAGGTGTTGGGTCATTGGGTCACTAATAAAAATAACTTAGTTGGCACCTGTTAATTGGGTAAATGGACATATAAAATACCTTGAAGAAGATCTTTGTTAGCCATTTTACCCCTTTACTATCATAGTGCACATAGCTCCTTGTACCTTGTAATGCTGATAAGAAAAAATAAACAACTGAGAACGAACGAGAGAAAAAACTCGCCTCCCGTCTCATCAATCTTCAGTTCAAAGGGAAAAAGAACCCAAATCCAAAAATACATAACCAGACACATAAGTAGTATTTCAGAACTGTGGGAATAAGAACACAAGAAGAATTGTGACCCATGAGGTCACAAGGTTGGCTCAGATGAGGTGGTTACCACGTGATTTGGGTACCTGTGTGTAGACATACCCTCATAAAGGCAGCAAGTAATTAGTCAATAAATCTATTAATCACTACATCTAGGTTTATAATGTAGGCAGTCACTGTTAAACTTGATGGAGGGCTGGAGGAAGCCAGGGAGGCAGGAGAAATGAAATTATCTGGGCTGCAGAGGGACCAGTATGAGTGCTGCTGTCCCACTCCATCCTACACCTCTCAGAACATTTCTGAGCACAGTGCATGATCAGCCACGCAGCAGACACAGGAGGAACTGCACCTCTGGATGGGCAGAGAGTCACAGCATCTTTCCTCAAAAATTGTAACCAGCCCTCCAAAAAGCCTTAAGGGTTTTGTACCCTTGAGATCCCAAAGACATCCTTGAGCCACAGGAACGAGGGAACCCTTCTCTGTGAGAGTCTTGTTCCCCTCACTGCCACAAACCTCACTGTACAAAGAGAAGGGCTAAAACTACATGTCTAGAAAAGGAAAAGAAGAATCTCTCTCCTGCCTCTATTCTATTCTATTCTATTCTATTCTATTCTATTCTATTCTATTCTATTCTATTCTATTCTATTCTATTCTATTCTATTCTATTCTATTCTATT
>NC_031773.1:66264845-66278650 GCF_001522545.3 Parus major
CTGTGGGCATTGGTGGGGCTCTGCAAGGAGGCTGGAGCTGTGTGAACAGCACTTAGAGCAGTGTGGTGCCACCAGCTTTGCTGGGATTCACTGAAAACTCCTGCCACAATCGAGCCAGATTAATGTCTGCATTATGCCTGCTCCACCTGGGAAAGGAGAGAAGACCACCTAATTCAAATTCAGGGTAATTCTTTGTTTAAAAAGTGACTTTGGGCTGGAGGATTCCAAGTTCAGCCTTTTTGAAAGGCTTTACTTTCTCTGCATCTCTCTCCAAAAATGGTCTGTGTTGGGCAGAACCATGACACAAGAAACCAGTGAGGTCAGACTAAACAGAGTGATCAGAAAATTTGGAGGCAATTTTGACAGTGAGTTTTTATTCAGCTCTTCTTCTCCTACATTGGCTAATTTTATAATCAATATGAATAAATTGTCCTCACCAAAATGTAGACCAAGCCCATGGAACCCACATCTGCAGGAGGTCATCGAGTCAGATACTGCAGTTAGATTTAAAAGAGGACTGAATACATTTTATGGCCAAACAACATCTGTACAGTCATCCAAGCTAAGGTAATGGTGATGAAATTTCATGCTTGAGTGTGTAAAATGATTGCTACATCACTCAGAAAGGATTTTTTATTTTTTTTTCCTTCCCAGGTAGAGGATTGCACAATTGAGAAGATGCATTATAAGACACTTGGGTTTTTTTAACCTTCCTCCAAAGAGTGAAAGATCTGCTCATGGACCTCACCAAATAATAACTTAGACTTCTACTTCTTCTCTTCTTAAACATAATGAGGCTCTCCAATGAGATGTTTCATTTCAGGACCTCCAAGTTTCTTTCATTTTTTCCCCAATAACCAATCTCATCTGCAGGTAAAATAACTGAAGCAAATCTTAGCGGCTGCCAGGGTTATTAATTCACCCTCCTGACCTCAACAGGTGAGAGATGTGAGTTTGCACATGAGAACAGAGAGGTCTGAGCCTGATATTTGATGCAACAGCTGGCTGCATTTCTCATGCAACTTGCACTTTACTGCACATCTGGCTTCGTTTAATTATAAAGCAAAACAAACAAAAAAAATTGATCTTCCTTCAGTAGTCAGCAACTTAATGATATTTTTGACCATTTTTTCCTCTTTTCATCAGCTCAATTCTCTTTCCAGGACTTAATCATGGAATGAATTAAGCAGGGACAGAATATATATCAAGCTGAAGATTTTTGTGCTAACTTGCAGCAAATTTAATTCGCTGGGAGTACATAGGGGAGGAAACTGTGGGGTGGAACGACTGCTGAAACACTTAAAACCTCATTACCACATATCCCCACTTCACCCTGAGAGCTCCCAGCCTGTCCATTATTGTCCTGCCTCTACTTTCTGTGGGACTTTGAAAAGAAAAGGTTCAAAGAGCAAGACTTTCATGCTCCCCTTTCCATGTCAAACACTTTCAACTCCTGATTTCAAAGTGCCACTAGCTTGCTGTTCAAAGGCCTGTGGACACATAGGGGGTGAGAAAGGAGGGAAAGGTTGCACTACAAAGCCTGCTGCATTCAGAGCAATACCCAGCTCAGAGATACAAATGATAATATGAACCCAACTAGCTACCAATAAAACTGCCAATCTGCCATGGGAGGGTTGGAAAAAATATAAATGGCCCCTTTCTGCCCCCTCTCCTACACCGGCATTGTGTCATTATTGGTTTGGATAAAAGCCTAATTTATATTTTGAAGTGCAGCTTTTCCCTCTGTTTCAGCAATGACCAGGGGACTGCAGAATCAGGAGAGAAGCCCAGACCCCAAATAAGTTAGCTAAGAATACCTAAAGAAGTTCCTACCAACATCTGAAAAACCTGCCTTGCTCTCTTTGAGTATTCATCTACCTCCCCTTCTCTATCTGTATCCTTTTCATCTGCCTGCCCACAAGATTTGGAACACCATTAATTGGTCCTCAGGGAGGCTGGCAGGCCTGTGCTTTTATGGCTTGATTCTTTGTGTTGTACACATGTGGGCATCTCTCAGGAGATAAACAAAGGGAAAACGTGCTGAAAAGGGGGGCAGAATTTGTATAAGACTAAACGCAGAACAAACCGCCTTCCCAATTTGCTGCTAATATCCTAAATTGCATGAATAAATCCATCTCCCCCTCCCCATCTTCCCTCTTCCCCACACCTGCTTCTCTTAATCTGCTTTTCCTGATCACTGCAGGCTCATCTTCTGGGGAATTTCCCATTTGAAATCAAACAGTCTAACTCTTCTTTTGCACCCCCCTGCCCCATTCTCCCTCCCCCTTTGCCAACAAAAGAGCGAGGTGGTCTTATGGGAAGATAAAAAGAATAGTTGATCATAAGAACTAACCTGGAGCCAACACCTTGGTCTTTCGTCCCTTCAGCAGTTTCTAAACCCAAAGCACCTGCAGCTAATTCTCATGGCTTCCAGCCTTGGTCTTGGATTTGCTGAGAGACTTTCTGGAATAACTTTCAGTGCACAGTTAAAATAAAACCTCAGTCAGTCACCAACACAGCAGCACAAGCTTTAGAGCCCACGTGTGCTTGTGCTTGTACATGCCTGGGGAGAAAGCAGCCTGTGCTATACAAAGGCACCAAAAACTTTTAAAAATGGGTACTAGCAACCTTGGCTGCTGACCAAAAATCATGCCAGAATTCCTACAGAGATTTGGTATTTACCAACACAACAGGCATGTGATGTGTTTTTCCCTGAGCTGGACACTTGAAAAGCAGCTCTGGATCAAGTCCTCCTGGCCTTACTTACAGAAGTTTTGATAGAAAGACAAGGATTTATCCTGCTTCCAGACCTGAAAACTACTGTGAATTCGTGGGCCAGATTGACAGCTGGAAGGCAGGTGTGTGAGTGCTTTTATATCCACCCCAGCACATCCCAAAGATCTGGTCATTAGTGTCTGTGCCTAGAAGCTGAAACAACACAGGCAGGGCACAGGACTTGGGAATCAAAATTCAACATTTTCACTCTATCTTCTCCCCTTTCTCCCTTAGCCTGCCTGTACACCAGAAAACAGATGTATACTTGAAATCTTCAGCAGAGGAGGAGACATGGGCTTACATATTCCACAGCTACAATGGATGTTCTGACTCCTAAAAACCTGTGAAAAATGTGGCCTCTTATATTCTTCAAAGACAGAAGTGTTTGGTCTGATGGAAAAGGCTGAGGAAACCAGAGCACTGAGTATTGCCAAGGAAGGCAAGAAAAGCGGAGAGAAAACTCCAAGAAAAGCGGAATTTATCACAATCTTGTCCTGAACTTTTTAATTCGTTACAATAAAGGAGCTCCTAGCTCAACATGTCAATTTTTTTGTGAATTCAAGGCAAATAACTTTTCCTTTCATGCAGGGACAATGTGTATGGTGAATGTATTTTGGGGGTCAGACCCTTAATTTGAAGTTGATGGAGGCAGACTCTGTTGTAATGATATAAGTCAGGTTTTTGATGTTAACACCTCAGAGCCTGTAGGACTGTTTGAAGATTTTAACTACATGATTTTAACTACATGAGGAGCTTAGCTATACCTCTGACTCAGTTTACACATCTGAACAAAAATCCCATTTGCAGCTTGATTTCTTTTTTTTAGCCCACAAGGAATGTTTTCATTCTTAGCCTTTGAATATGTACTCAACACTGGTGTATTGTTTGCATTTTTTCAAGGAGAATTATATATACATGCCACAAGCTAATTTTTTTTAAAAAAACTTTCTTTTTTTCCCCAGAGGCTAACCTGTGAAGGCAAATTTCTTCAGGGGAACTAAAGGAAAGGCCATGGTGAACACTTCACATATGTCAGTTCTTGTTCTTCCAAACTTTTACTGAGGCATGGCAATTTCTACCTGGTTTTCATACCATACTCAGCAGCAGGAATTTCAGTGTGGGTTGTAAAACCTGCTTAAGAGCCTGTGTAATTTACCTCATGTTGATTACTCTGTGTGGAACAGCTAATGGTACATGAGCTAATTAATCTATAGCTGCCTGGCCTGTCTGTGCTAAATAGCTGCAATATTTGTTGTATCTTTGAAAATCTTGAGATGCCATTTTTTTAATTGTTAGCAGTGGCTTTGTGCACCTGGCAGAAATAGAAATTTAAATTCCAGACTAGGTCTGATTTGAGCCAGGGTCTAAAGACATCTGTAATGGGACAATGTCCCTGGAGAGAAATACATTCCTGCAAGACAAACACTGCTCTCTGGAAAAGACAGCAGCCAGGCAGGGCAGATTTTGGTAAAGGTAAAGGGGAACTAAAAAAAGCATCAAGCTGGGAGATTTTGGCCTTGTGTGGCTCCCACTGTGCTGGCCTGAAAACTAAAGGGCAGTGTGAAAGGCCCCATGTGTTAATACAGTCATATCAAACACTGTCACTATTAATTTCCTCTAGTTCCCCTGAAAATGAGCTCAGCAACCACTCATAAGCAAGGTTGCTATAAAACAAAAGACACATTTTAAATCTACAGTTTGAAGACTGTAGTTCAAGGCAGAGCAAAATTGGAAACCTTTTAGGTTTGCACACTCACTGTGCTGCTCAGCCGTGTCTGTGGGCACCAGAGAGATGCAGAAATTCACCTTTAAGCATGACAGAGATCATTTAAATATAGTTGTTTGTCACTGGCTTATAGCCTATCTGGCATCCAGTCCTAAAATCAGTGTCTGGAGCCTGACTTTCAGAGATTTTGTTACCACTTTAAATGAATAAAGGACTTTTCTTTTTAATGCTTAGGAATACATCGTTGCACTAAAATAGTCACTTTTCAACCCCAGCTGAAAATGCCCCTTTGGGGATTCTCAGCATATGGATAGTTACATTGAAAATCAATTCTTCTGACATTCAGAGCTTTCTTTTGGAGAGGTTTATTTGCTCTACTAACCATTTTCAGCCTCTGTGGCACCTTCTTACTCACCATAACTGCTGTGCTTAGTACCTGGCTCATAAGCATTATTTGATTTCAGTACCTTGTACACTGTATCACCTTTTAAATTAATATAAAAATTGCTTCAGCGGTCTCCTTGTTTGTGCTGGTGTTAAACCTCTCCTGTAGAAATGTGAGTGGTGATGGGGAGTGTGGGGCATTGGGGATTTGGGGTGCACAATCCCCATCTCCTCTGGAATTCTCCCCAAGCCACCAGGCACCAACCAAAGGCACTTTCTTCAATGCTGGTAGAGAAAAGCCTTCAAAACAATGAAAAATATGTATCCCTTGTATTTTCTTTTGTGTAAAGTCTTCAATTTCTCAATCAAATAACTGGAGCTAAGAAATCCTACAGTACTACTGGTGATGGAAGAGGTCTGTGGCTCAGCTCACAGGTCCAATTCTGCTCCAGTGAGAGGAAAACTCACCTGAGGAGAAAATAAAGAAGCTGAGTATTAATACTGAGAAAGTTGAGTAAGAGGAGTTGTGGAGTGTCACACACAAGACAAAAGCACACGAGTTTGCTTGAAACATGCAATTTCATACCAGTAAGAAAATATAATTATTACTTCCATTGTATGTTTTACAGCAATAGCATTATTGGCTGCAAGTTTCTGCATTGCTCCAATTCTGTTAGGGGCCAAAAAAGTCTGGTCTTTTAATTTTCAGTTAAATATTTTCTGCTAAACTTATTTTTCTGTTGACTTTTTTATTGGTGTTTTTGTGGGGTTTTTTTAAGGAGAACCTCATCTGGAAAACAAAGGCCTTTGTTTGGGGGGTTTTTAATACATGCTTATTCTTGAAAATTCTCTTGGAATAAATGATATTTCAATTTATTTCTCTGCAGAAGAGACTGATGTTCCATGAAACTGAACCCCCATTTCAAACTCTAAAGTTCACTTCTTCTGCAGATTCTCAAGGCTTCTTGCCTGCTAGAGTAAAAATATGGTTAATTTTTCTGGAGTTAGTGCTAAATTGCTACAATGCCCTGAAAATGGTCAGTCTTAGATGCTAAGAAATAATGTCCCACACAGCAGCTATCTTGAGACATGCTGGACAGATTAATTTTTATTTTTTCTCATTCAGATGGAGTGTCACCAGCAGAAGAAAAATTCAAGCACCTGTTTTGGAACATTTGTTTTATACAGCAACTGTTATAATTTTTTTTTCCTTGCCAAACTGGTCTAACAATTTCAAAGAACAGTATCCATAGAACAATATACTGTTTTTCTATTATTTCTAAATTAATTTTTAAATGTCTTACTGTGACCTTTTTCCCTACTGCCATCACTACCTTACTTTTTGGTTGAAGTCTCCTTAAGATGGGGAAGTTACATCAGCAATTTCACCTGCTCTGAAATCACCTCATTCTGCCCTGATTTATACCCCATGAAATCCTACTGCCCTCAGGGGGGTTCTGCAGAGTGTAAGGCTGGGCAGAGTTTGATCCAGAATGTTAAATACTGGAGCATCAAAGTTATAGGTTTATTGCAATTATTATTGGTCCCCATTGGTTATTTACTTATGCTTTATCTCAGCTACAGTTAAAATTCTATGCTACAAGGTATGTGGGGAGAAATAAAAGCACAAATAGCAAGTGAGTGCATTGATTTGGAATGGGCTTGAACCTGTTTTTATGCCCCAGGACACTGCAGAAAAGGAGGGATTTTCAAGGCTCCCCACAAAGTGACCTGAGAGTTGGGATTCTGAGTTGTCTGAAAAAAACTCTGCTGTGAAGTGAGGCAGCTCTGGCACTGATATACCAGAAGCTCAACTTTCTCAGTCTCAGGGGCAGGATGGATTTTGGGATCCCCACCTCCCTCCCTGCCATGCCTCTCTCACTGAGGAACCTCTTTAGGGGCCTCAGTCCTTTGAGCATCTTCACCCAAGCAACACCAACACATCTGGTTCTTTCTGCACCCCTGGTAATGCTTTCCTGAAGATTAAGGGGCAAATCTCAGTCACTTCTCAGTTAATTGTGTCTGGAGAAAGGCTCCATGATAAATTGCCAAGCTTTTGATTCAAGATTTCCCATATCTAATCACAAAGTTAATAATCTGGTATTATATCTACCTCTTTCTATCTATCTATATCTATATATCTATATCTAGATCTAGATCTAGATCTATATCTATATCTAGATCTAGATCTAGATATATAGATCTAGATCTAGATATATAGATATAGATATATAGATATCTATATCTATATATCTATATCTATCTATATCTATATCTATATCATCATCTATAATCATATATCTATATCTATATCTATATTTATATCTATGTATCTATATACCTATATATCTATATCTATATCTATATCATAATCTATAATCATATATTTATATCTATATCTATATTTATATCTATATATCTAATATCTATATCTATATTTATATCTCTTTATCTATATCTATATCTATCTATATCTATATATCTATATCTATATCTATATCATCATCTATAATCATATATCTATATCTATATCTATATTTATATCTATATATCTATCTCTATATCTATATTTATATCTATATATCTATATCTATATCTATCTATATCTCTATCTCTATATCTATACCTATATCTATCTATATCACCTATATCTATATCTATTTATCATCTGTATATATCTATACCAAGCCTTTTACTACAGATTCCCTCAATCATGCTCCAGAAGTTAAAACAGAATTGTAAGACTAAAATCATACTTGATTATGCACCATTTCCACCCTCAGAAATTTTTGTTCTGGTTTATGTGCCCAATATCAAAATATCACTACAACTACTACAGGAATTCTCCTTTAAATGAATCAAAGATGATGAGACACATCACTTCTGGAGTCAGGTGCCTAGGTGAACATTTAAAATCAAATATTTACATGTCAAGGGGATATTCTGTAAAGATGGGCTAAAATAAAGCCCATCAGGCCACAGTATGAATGCCACTGTCCCTGAATTCCAGAGGATTTTACATTTCAAGAGTCACAGAGATTTCCCTCAGCAGCATTTGGGCTGGCTGAGATGGTCTAACCATGGTATGAACACCACAGACACAGTGTTCCTGAGAGGGATCAAAACAGATCCCTCTTTCCACTAATCTACCTTAGAACTAATTACCATTACAGGAAATCTATTGACATGCAACATCATTTAAAAATTAAACCACACTGATGGAGGGGCCAGAACAATAGACACCAGAAAAAATTACTGGTTTCAATTCACATTTTTTCCTTCCTCACACTATGCAGTGTGCAGTCCTCTATGGGTAACCATACCTCTTACATCAAGTGACTACCCAATTTTTCCTCTTCTAGAATTTCTGGTCTGGCATGTAGGCCTTCAAAACAATGAAAAATATGTATCCCTTGTATTTTCTTTCATATAAAGTCTTCAATTTTTTAGTCAAATAGCTGGAGCTAAGAAATACTCCGAATTAATAATTTTTCTTTTGCAATGAAAAGTCATAAGAAGTCAGACTTTTTTCAGTAGTTGAAAAAAAAAAATACATTTTACAATCAGTCCTTTAGCAGTGAATTTTAGGTGAAAAAAAAATTCTAGTTGAGTGTGAGGTGTTCCCTGTTACATTGTTTTATGCATGTCTTCTCCATTTGGCCCACACTATCTTGAATTCATTCTCACCAAAAAAGGGAACTTTCAAATTTAGCAGTTAGATTTGCTTGTCATAATAAGTAGAAACCAGAATGACATGGAAAATGTTTGTCCTAACAGTTATTACCAACCAGCTTCTCAAGACTCTTACTGGTTGACAAAACATTTTTCCTTTCTTTTTTTTTTTTTATTGCACTCACTAATCAGGATCTAGTCTGCCTCACAACAGTCAGCTGCCATTGTAACAAGTTACAGGAAAATTATAATGCTTCCTAAGCATTTCCACAGAAACAAATTTCATGTGTGTGTGGGTGGACAGTAGGAGGAGAATAACCTTGGGAAAAACACAATTATAAACAGCTGCAGCATGCATTAAATGTAATTATGATTGATTCCTATAAATAATTCTTTGTGTAAATTTCCACTTAAGCTGGATTTGCTGTTCGGGTGCAGTGGACATTTCTGCATTAAGTGATTATGTCTTTTTATTATTATTAAAAATACAGATTTATTTATTTTTTTTCCCACTTGGGAGAGAAGATGGGGAAAGAAAACTTACTGTACCAGCATGAAATGCTGAAAATATGGACTATCACAATGATTAGTTTAACAGCCTGGACATGATGAAATTGTTTGTGCCTGAACAACAAAGAAGGATTAAAATGAAAAAGAGTGCATCATCCAAAGTTATTGTCAGCAAAACCTCATAACACTATTTCAACAAGATAATAAGTGTATAATGATAGATAGCGCCTGATCAACCACTATGGAACAGCTGACTATATTAATAGGACTTGACATTTGTTCTCTTTAATGGAGAAGGTGCTGAGCACCTAGGTTTCTGCTATGCTAATTGCTTGGTCATTTGAAAAAGAAATCAATACGATACAGCCCTCACAGGAGAAAATCTTGACTGATTCCTTACAGTTCCTACAGCAAAAATACACTAAATCATGGTCATTAATTCATTTGACTAATTCAACACTTAAAATTTCATTCATTCTCATATAAGATTTTACAGCTGTCTATTACATGAACATTCAGCGGTGGTAATGGCAGGAAAGATCATATAAAATGACTGGGAGAAGGAAGGATGGTTCCTCTGGAAGCTTTATGCAGCACAATCCTGATCCTGCTGATATTAATTACAGCTGGCCATTGACTTGAGTGAAAGGAGCCAAGGGCTGTGCAAGGGCTTTGGGTGTGCCCAGCTCTCATTCCATGTGTGGGAGCTACCAAGAGCTGGAAAAAAACCCCAAAAACCATCTTTCTACAGCTGCAGCACTGATGTGCCACAGCTGACCCCCCTCAGAAGGCTTTATTCACAGAGCAGGGATGGAAGGGACCTCTGGAGGACACCCATGGACTCCATGCCCTCCCTGGGCAGCTCTTCCAGGCCTCTGCCATCCTCAGTGCAACAAAGTCCTTCCTCATCTTGAGGTGGAAGTCCTGTGTTTTAATGGCCATTGCTCCTTGTCCTGTCACTGGACACCACTGAAAGGAGCCTGGCACCACCTTTGAGATATGGTATTCATTCATGAGATACCTTCTCAATCTTCTGTCCTGAGGCCCAGCTCCTGGGGTCTCACCTCCCAGGAGAGATGCTGCAGATCCTCATCGTCTTTGTGGCCTCTTCTGGACCCTCTCCAGCAGCTCCTTGTCTTTTTTAAACTGTGGAGACCAGAATAGAGCACAGCACTTCACATGTGGCCTAAACAGAGCTGAGTGGAGAGCTGAGGGTCACTTTCCTTGACCTGCTGGCCACACTCTCCCCCTGCACCTCAGGCTAGTCAAGCTCTTAATCACATTTCTAACCACTTCTCTCCCACAGAAGCCAATGGCACATGCTCAGGGTTGAGCTATTTAGCCAATATGATCCAAGATCTGTCTTTCTACTCCTCAACAATCTAGGTTTTAATTTAGACTTCCTTTCCAGCTGAGATACACCCTTAAGTTTTCATACAGAACATATGGAGGTTGCAAAGTATATCAATATCTGTAAGCCAAAATCAGAAATACAGGGGCCTGCTTTTCTCACAGAGATTATCTAAACGATTTCGTCTTTTTTTCACACATTTGACACCTTTCATCACGCCTTTTTCGTTTTTCTGTTCATCTGCAGAGAACTTTATTAGCTAATCAATCCCTCTGTGTGCAGTAGGGATGGGGTAACCATGCTAGAGGTTGATATCTTCCAGCTTAAAAATGTCACTTGGGAGGTTTGTCCAAATTAACACAGTGTCAAAGGCAAACCTGGATTCCAAGGTGAGCTCTGCCTGTGCCTCAACATGGAGCAAGGTTTCCTTAAAAAATTGCTGCCTGGGGAGCCTTCAATGCAGAGCTAAAAAAACTGCACAGTTTCTTTATTATCAGATCCATGGAATTTTTATTTTTATTTTTTTTTTACCATTTCGACCTCCTCTGCATGGCTGTGTGATTAGCTTGATTTAAAATAAAACCCCTCTTTCTTTATGATAACATGATTTGGTGGCACTACAAATGAGACAGCTTTCACCTGACATGAGTTAGGTTATTTTTACAGACTTTTATTGGAATTGCTGGCAGTTCAGGAGCTTGAAGCTCTGCATGGAAGAAAAAAGCATTATTTGCTCCAAAGTTACAGTAAATTAATATGAACAGCCCTGCTGATGTTCAGGTTTCATTTAGCACGTAGCAAACAGAAATGCTGTTAAGACTCCACAGAACACTGAAGATTTGTCTGCATGCTTCTCAAACAACAGCAGAAAAATAAGGATGGTACACCTAAACCCTCGAGTTTAATGCCTTTTTAAGATATGCTACTAAAACTGGATCAAAATATTTTGTGAATGCAGTTCTTCACACTTGACCTCCATTTTGGTGTAGAAATCAGATGCAGTACAACAGATAGAGACTCTGAAGTTATTTTTATCCTTTTGACCATGAAGACCTTTCTTTATTTTTATTTTTCCTTATGAATGTATTTAATGAGATTTTGTTAAAGATTCCATTACCTTTTTTTAAATAAGACAGGAACAAAAAAAAAATAAAAAAAAATAAAAAAAAACCAAGAAAAAAACAGCTCAAATCCCCAACCAACAAGGGCTGTACATATTTTGTAAAAAGCATTCTTACATCAATCAAGCAAATATACATTAGCAAGAAGGAAACACATTAAGACTCATTTTCCTTTTTCCCGTGCCAGGTTGTTTCTTTTGTACTATATATCAGAATGAAAGTAATTCACCTCTCAAAACAAAATATTAAAGAACAAAATATGACTGTGATGCACTTCTGCAGAATACAGCCAAATTTCCATAAAATGTCTGCAGGGTTTTGCACATTAAAATTTCTCTTACTAAAAATGTTTATGGAAATAGGTCATTATGCACATTACTAATAGAGAGCAATTTGTTGCTTTTAAAGGAGCTTTTATACTAATAGTTGTGAATAAACACATTTATCAGACACCCTAAATATAAACAATGTATGCACTGGTAAGCACAGTGCTCCTCACACACACAGACCTGGATTAGAGCAGCTGCTCATCTGGGGCCCAGCTCTCTTGCCATGGAGTTTGGGGAAAATTTTGACAATTTTTGTTGATAGTGTCTCAGCTGTGGAAATGGGCTAATGGAAGGAACCACAGGATCCAAAAAATCCGAGTCCTACCTGCTTCCATAGAGCTTGGCCAGACCCATTAAGGCTCTTCCTGTGTTTAGTGGAGAGCAAGGGTTGGGATGTCCAAGGAAAACCCATCCTTTGCAGCCAGAGCTGCAGAGTCCAGGCCAACAAGCCCAGGCACACAAAAACATCATCAATCTATGGAAAACAAAGCAGATTTTAACATCAGCAGTAGCAACTGTGCTCATGTGACAGCAGAATTCTGCTTGAAATTACACATATCCCATTATCGGCACTTGGAGAAAAAAAATAATAAAAGAATGCTAACAGCTATTGTCATTTTACTTCTGAGGAACAAAGAAGATCCAGCCAAGCAATTACACTGTGTAGGTTATCATAGCATGGGAAGCAACAGGATACCAGTTTAAAGCTGCAGGACTCACTGAGGAACATCTTACAATATATTTACACAGTAGCCAGCATCCATTCTCTTAAAAATCCCACTTAAACCGCAGATTAGATCACGTAGAAAGTGCAAATGAAATGAGCTGTTTTAGGAAGATATGTTGATTCCTGTGGTCCCTTGCTTGGTTGTCAGTAAAAGTGGAGAAAATGTAAAACATCTATCCAATTATTTCAGTTAATATACAAGCATTAGGCATTCAAATTCCTAATTAAGAGACAACATGCCCTGTCAGGCATCTGCATGGGCTATTGAACATTGCCTAGATTGTTCCATAATTATCCTGGCTTAATAGCTCTAAAAATGTAAGCAATGTGCATCCATTGAGGAAATGCACTGCTTATCACATGAGGAGGAACAGCACACAGAACATGCTCTGCCACGGTGTATTTGTGCTGCAGGTTTTTAGTGGAACATGGTTTAATTAACAGCAGGCAGCCTCAGCTTAGGAGCTGGCTGCTGCTGGCAAGGAGGAAATGTAACTCAGACATCAAAATGTCCTTCCACAACCAGATTTAGACACGAAAAACTCAACTGTTGGAAGTGGTCCATTTCAGATTCCAGTGTTGGGCACCAAAAAGAGGAGATACCATGTGCAAAAGTATATATTTTGTAGTGATTTTTTTTGGTAGTGATTTCACTAGGATACCTTCCAAGGCTCATTTGTCAAAATCTTCCATCTCCCAGACCCATTTGCCAAAAAAAAAAAAAAAAACCCAAAAAAATTAAATTAGGAAAAAAAAAAACAACCCAGAAGCATCCTCTGGGGCACTCATGTTGTCAAGGAAACAGATTTTTGCCACCTTCTATGATTTGCATTGTTGGTAAATTTGTTACGATTTCCTTCTTTTTAAGCCTCATGCTTAAGTTCAAGATTTGACCCAAGTTGCCTTGAATGGTGCAGCCATAGCAACAAGATATCTATTCTTTCATACTCTCTGGCAAAACTGGACAAATCATGGATATATTCTCCCATGGAAAGTGTGCAAGGAGCACAGAAATGAAATATTTCAGGTCCTTGAAATGGATTTCTTCTGCCCTTTAACCAATAGATTTTGTTTTGGAAAATAATATGTTTTAAGGACTCCATGTGCCTTTCCTCTCTTTCTCTTTCTCTTTCTCTTTCTCTTTCTCTTTCTCTTTCTCTTTCTCTTTCTCTTTCTCTTTCTCTTTCTCTTTCTCTTTCTCTTTCTCTTT
>NC_031773.1:66278719-66300962 GCF_001522545.3 Parus major
TTTCTCTTTCTCTTTCTCTTTCTCTTTCTCTTCTCTTTTTACTCTGAATAAGACAGAAGGCAAAAAAAGGAAAACCAAACAAAAGACCATTTTAAAAAAGATAGTGGAAACGTGAAAAAAAAATTGGAACAGCTGAAAACGTGCAAACAAAACCTATTTTTTCATTACTTTCTTTGTTTTTGCTAAAACTCTAAGCTAAAACTCAACAGCCTCTGGTCAAGTTTAATGTTAAAACCCCTGTGAATGGATATTGCATGGATGCATCTCACACCTATTTTGCCAGCTCTGCTGTGAGAAAACTTTTCTTCCCTGTTCTTCTGAAAAGGGAAAACTGATTTTGAAAAAAAAAAGTGTATTTACCTGTTTTTTCCTGTCCATGCCCCAAAATAGTTACAATTCTACAGGCAATATCAGAATATAGTAGGCCTCAGCTGTTTATTGTCTAGCCTGGAATCTGGCACCATAATGGATATTAAATATACATGCTTTTTTCTTCACTGGTTATGTAAACTTTTTATTAATTAGACAGGAAAGTAACCATCCATCTGCAGGTATTAAAGGGATGTCAATCCAAATGATAGAATTTGTGACATATTTTGACTGAACTGTTCTTGTCAAGAGATAGCTGATTACAATTTTTAAATATATCTATATATAATATTATTTAATGTTTTAATGAAGTTCAACAATGAACTTTAGATGAATTAAAATTATGTATTTAAAGATTATTTTTAGTAAGTGTCAGATAATTTTTTTTTCTTTCCTCATCTGGTACAGAATTATAAACTACACATCTTTTTTTGTCTCAAGTAAAAAAAAAAACAACAACCTTTCATTTTCAAAAGAGAAAAAAAATATTGTTTCTTATGAGATCACAAGAAAATTAAGGCACATAACAGTACAGGTCACACAACAGTATAGGTCACATATCAATATTATACATTATTTCTTCTGTGGACAGTGGAAACCTTGCAGACTAAACTCCATGACTGGAAAGTAAATTGTAATAAATTTATGTTTTGTATGTAATGTATAAATTTACGGTTTTGTTGTTTTTTTGTTTTGTTTTGTGTTCTTTTTTGTTCGGTTTGTTTTTCTTTTCTTGTTTTTTGTTTGCTTGTTTGGTTGGTTCATTTATTATTATTATTATTATTATTATTATTATTATTATTATTATTATTATTATGATTATTATTATTATTATTGTTATTGTTATATAAATAGTAATAATAATTATATTATATTATGACATTATAATAATAATGACACTATTGATGCTAATCAATAATAATAGTCATAATGAAATAACAATCATAATAAAGTAATAATAATAATAA
Organism: Parus major; assembly: GCF_001522545.3. Classification (NCBI taxonomy): domain Eukaryota; kingdom Metazoa; phylum Chordata; class Aves; order Passeriformes; family Paridae; genus Parus; species Parus major. Next base: position 66,280,057 of record NC_031773.1, read on the forward strand.
TAATAATAATAATAATAATAATAATAATAATTTATTTGAATTTTTTAACTCTGTAAGGTAACAACAATGTAAACACTTCACTTTGGATCCCTCTAACTTCTGCACCATAAGGACACAGGAGATCTTCTGAGGAGGGATGAGACATTCTCCCTGACACAACATTCCTGGGACACAGACCTGGCTTTGTCTCAGGGATGTCTCAGGACCTTCACCTTTGGAGCTCTAAACAACTGGACTGTGCTCTAATTGCTCATTAATATTGAGAACAGTGTTAAGTATTCCCATGGTAAAAATTTTGGGGAACTTTGAAGTTTTTTCACCTTTTCTTTTACACCTTTTTTTTTTTCTTTTCAGATTTGAGATGGGGAGAACCCATGGAAGTGCTAGAGCGAGCCAGGGATACCTGGCTGGAAGCTTCTCAGTTTTTATCCCCAGGCTTATATGAGGGAGGAGGGGAGATAATACTCAATATTTTGGATGTTTAACTTTGGCTGCAGAAATGAATAAATCTAAACCCAAAGGCCAAAGGCAGCCAAAATGCCCTCTGCTGTTGTGTGGAGGGCAGTTGTGCACACTTTCCTAAACACAACACGTTGGGTTGGCTTTTGCCAGCTACAACGAGATTTGCCTTCCCTCCAGGCCCCAACCTCTGAAAAACCCATTTCATCTGGACTGCTAAAGCGGAGATTCTCCTCATCACTCAGAGGAGACAGCTCCCAAAAGTCAGCTCCAAACAGCTGCTTCCTGCAGCTGGAAAGGTTCTCAGTGCCAGTCTAGACCTTCATGGAGTAGAGCTCTGATGTTCATGAATAGCCAGTCGATTTCCCTTGGAAAGTTTGGGTGCCTCACTTTGCTCGCTTGCAAATTTTGCAATAACAATTTCCTTTTGTAGGTAGGCAGATATTACAGGATTTTATCACTCCAAGGCTTATACATGTGAGAAATACATATATTAATGTGGGAATGATCATGGTGGGGTTCACAGTGTTGAGGTTTTTGGCAGTCCCTGTAATATGAGATTCATCAAATTTGGGTAGTCAGTTTGGGGTGTGTTTTCTCTTGTTGGAATTTTTCCTCTAATGCAGACAATTTACAAATAAATAGGCAAAAATTACACATGGTATATAGGTAACTTTGAAATGACAGTGAAGAACATGGTTTAAAATGAGGGTCTGCTCAGAGCAGCTAAATTTATCTTTAAAATAAAGAATTATGGGAACTGTGGTAAGGACTAGGCTTCACCCCATTTTTTCCATCAGAAAAAATATGTACTCCCCAGCACAAACAGGGAAAGTTGTTGGGGTTTTGGTTGTTTGTTTGTTTTGCTCTGGGTTTTCAATTCACTTTTCTTTGTTTGTTTTGATTAGGTCATTCAAAGGCTTATTTGCTCTGGAAGCTGCAGCTACATAAAGATCCCATTAGAAACTCAAAACTTTTCCAAAATCAAGAAAAGGGGAACAGCAAAATAATTATTTACAGGCAAGAGAACTCATTTTATTTTTTATTAAAGAAATTTGTTAACTAGGTGCCTTTGAAAGAGAGTTTATCACATCTGCTCCTTGGAAGTGCAGAGTCTGCCTTGTTAAGTATTCACATTTACTGACTCATTGTTTATAAAATCAGGTGTTCCAAAGACAAGAGGTATTTTTTACAATGAGCAATTCTGTAATGAAACAGAAAAATATAAATCAATTTATTAGATATCATCTGCATATAGAGCTATGAAAAAGACCTCAGGAAAAAAAAAAAAAAGCTCAAGATTGCTGTAATTTGTACTTTGGGGAAGCATATATAAATATCTCCAGGCACCACAAATTTAGATGGTTTACCAGAAAACATTAATAACTTTCCAGTACAAAGGGTGAAATGTCCCACCCACATTTTCCATACTGCATTCTTCCCAAAGTACCTCTTCTTTCTGTAAGCATAAATTCTCTGTTTAAATTTGTTTAAAATCATGAAAAAAGAGTAGGAAGCAGTCTACTTTTTTAAAGGATGCAGGTGGGAACCAGTAAAATGAGATTCCAGGGGCACCTTCATATCTTCTTCATATCTTCATACTTTCACCTTCCCCTACACTGAAAAAAACCCAAATTGCTTAAATGTTTTGCTGAGCCCTACTCAACTCTTGGGTGTTTCAATGAATTTAGTTGATGTGGCTTCTTCACAATCAAATGTATTTTGATATGCCTATAGCTTGTTGATTACAACCCATTTCCTGCACTTGACTCCCCTGAAAAAAGAGCTCTGTGTCAGTGTGCCTCTCACAAATCAGGCAACAGCACAATTGAGCTGCTTTCCTGATGAGCCCTATCAAGCCCATTTTTGGAAATGACGTAAAATAATACATTTCTCCTTCTTTTTTCAGGCAAAGATATTTTATACCCTGCCTTGTATTATGTCTCATGTGGTCTTTTCAGAGTGTACCATTCTCCTTTTCCAAAGCATGCTGTAGTAGGTGAGTACATCCAGACTCTGAATCTAATTTGGGGAAGAATCAGCAGTTTAGTGGTGGCCATATTTGTACTCATGGGGGTGATGCACCAGAACTCTGCTATTGTGTCATTGTTTTCTTGGTAATGGCATTTCTGGCTAGTTTGAAATAACCCAGTGTTTCTGGACAAGGGAAAACCTTTTCAATGAAACATTGGCTGGTGGTGGAACTATTCAGCAGAGGAGAACCTGGTACCCTTATTTCCTTCTCTGATGTTCCTCACAGAGTTCTCCCTCTCTGATGACAGGGAAGTCACATTGCCCAGGTATGTCCTGCCCTCAGATGTGAAAGATCAAGGCCAAAAGAAGAGATGGGGACCTATCAACAAAACCTGATGGTTTCTCTCTCCCCCTCAGCTCTGTCCTTGGGTGCATGATGGACTCTAACAGTGACAACCGCAGCACAAAGTAACCCATCCCTTCTGTAATGTCGCCATGGTTTTGCTTCACAGTTTTGATAATAAATCCTTTTCTTTCCATTGTGGTCTCCTTCATTTGTCTTGACTCACAGTGGTGAGAAGTGCTGGAGCACTTTTCAAGTCCTGTGGCCTCGTCATGTGTTTATGCCTAGTGACACAAGCCAACTCCTCTGTAGCTCTGAAGCTTGTTAGCAATTTTCCTCTATTGAATTACCAAATTCAACAAACTCTGAATTAGACAGTTTCTGTGTAAAAAAATAAGTGAAGGGGCTACAACATTTTAATCAACCCCTTCACTCAGTTCTGTCTGGGATTTGATGTTTTTGTTTATTGCACACAACTGAAAACCAGCACATCATACTTATGATAAATTTAAGTGTTTAAAATGCATTCCTATTCTTCCTTGAGTGTGAAAAATGATGATGGAAAGGCGAGTGAGAATGAGAAAAAGAGGTATAATTCCCTGTACACTGAAATACTTCCTTGTGCAACTCTTTCTTTGTACCTTACCTGAAAATCATGGCTGACACTATTATTTTCTCCCTTCTGCATTCAGTCTAATATAAATACTAAATTCTACTGTCAGGACTATTAATTTTTACACATTAGAACAAGGGGCCTTGGCCAAAGCTAGTTTTTCTCCACTGCAGAAAAAAATAAAATTAAAAATTAAAAAATAAAATAAAAAATAAAAATAAAAATAAAAATAAAAATAAAAATAAAAATAAAATAAAAATAAAAATATAAAAATAAAAATAAAAATTTTGAAAACTTAGAGGCAATGACATTTTTGTATTTAGCATGGCACTGGGCTGGTCATGGTTACAGTGCATAGTGTTGTGATAGTAGTAATAATAGTAATTGAACGAAGTCCCTAAACCTCTTATTTAAAATAAATCTGTAGGTATACACAACATAAAAATATAACAATATAGTTTTTATAAAACATCATATATTTATATGTGTGGATTTAAATATAGGTGTACACATATTTCATACTGAAATATTAATAAATTCAATATTTGTAAACATGGAAATGTTGTAAAAATAACCCAAATAACCAGTTCCTATAAAACTCATCTCAGATCTAATAAACTTAAAAAACAAGAGCATGCCATTAATAAACCTCTGACTATCCAAACACTGTGTCAGATCCTGGACATGAAACAATGAGATTTTATCTGTATAAATCCTTTTTTTTTGCTGTACTACCATTTTATGTAGCTTATTTTATTCAACTGAAAACTCGAGTTGGTATATCACTGAATATTTTCTGTAATTACTTGAAGACACAGAGGTCAGACTTGTGTGTTTAAGTATGCATGTATCTTTTCACTAAATTTTTGTAATGTTGTTGAATTCTTAGCTGAACTAGCTGAGAAATAGAATTTTTTCCTCTGTCTGAAAAGAACACGAAAATGAATCATATTCTTAGTGTCAGTAATGTGAAAACAGCAGAAGAAAAGTGTATGGGGAGCACCTGTGTTGGTGTAAATCACTTCAGTGTCAAAGAAACTTCTCTTAAAGTTTTCTGTCTAATTTCAGATCATACATAGACAGGTGGACCAAAGTACCAGAATGCCAGTATTTCCCAATAAAGCTGCTCTTAATCTCTAATTGAAACATACTGGTAGCAGAACATAACTATTTATAAAATTTTCCTAGTTTGACAAATGAGACATCTCAAGGCACCTTGATTAACTTTTCTTTTCTTCTTTATTTTTTTTTTCTTTTTTTTAAAAAAAAGGCAGAAGACTTGGGCTTGTCAAGTGTCCCCTGAGGCCCTGGACCTCATCCTTCTCCAGAGTCAAAATTTGCTTTCTGCCTTGGGCAAAGACTAGTCTAAGTTCACATTGCAGTATGGAAAATTCTCTAAGGAACTTGGCCTTTGGAAAAAAGTGGGAGGCCAGCTGAACCCCTATTCCCATGAGTATTCAGAGAAAAATGCTGTTTAATCATTAGTTGAACAATTTAAAAATAAAACCATTTTTCTTTCAGCAAAACAGAAGCACTCTTGCCCTTGTTTATGCCAGATGTACATAGTCTAGTAGATTTTTCCTGGGTGGAGGTGTTGGGGGACTGAGGTTTAACCCCACACAAGTGAGATTGATGGATATAGGACTGTCTGGTCCTCTGACACAGCCTCCATACTCTGTATTTAACCATGGTCTGGACCATGAATGAGGCAGAGGAAAGATGAGCTTATCTCAAGTCCCTGTGGGTGAAAGGCAGCTGTAGATAACACTTGGAGATACAGTGAAGGAGCAGGGTGGGTCCATGATGGTGCTTTCCTTCCAGATTAGGAAATAAATTCAGAGCAGCTATAGTTCTAAGCCAAAGAAAGTTCTTCTGACTCTGTAATAGTTTCAGCCGAACTTTCCTTTCATCAGTTTCCCAGAATTTATTTTGAAGCCATTTATATTTTTGAATGCCACAGTGTCATGGGACAAAAAATAACCAGAGTATAGCTATAATTTGCATGGAAAATTACTTCTTTCAGTTTTATATCTCTTGTTGTTGACTTAAAGGTCCACTGGAAACAAAGATCTTTTATGCTACATAGGTGTGATTAACTTCTTTTGCAAAGCATGAATAGAGGAGGGAAAAATGATTGCTGGATTTCTAAAGGAAAAGTGAGATCTGTGGGATCCCCATAACACATTAGCCTGAGAGTTCTTTTCTATTCTTAAGGAAGGCTGTAGGTGGAGAATTATGTTTGCATAAGCAAGCAGAAGCATTCAAAGCAGTCAGAGAAAGACACTTCCCAGCACCAGTGCAAAGGAAGGTGCCATCATGAAACCTAGGAGGAAAGTTTGAAATAAAAATGCTGCGGCTCTCAGCCCTTAAAACATCCCTAATGCGTCTGCAGAAATGTGGGTAGCCCAAATGGAAAGCATTCCCTGGATTCTAACAAAGAGCAGAATATCAAAGCTGGTAGTTTTTAAAGGGAACACCCCTTAATTGGTGTGTTTTCCACAGCTGACTGTTTGCTTGTATGGAGCAGGGGGCGAGCAGATGACACGATGGAGACAACGTGTGGAAAGTGCATGAGGTAAATCCAGGTGGCTTTTAGGACAACCCCTGTGTCTTGCTGAGCATCCTGGTCTATTGCAAGGTGTCCCTGCCTCCACCACGGGGTTGGAATGAGATGACCTTTGGAGCTCCCTTCCAACCCAAACCCAAATTCTGTGATTTTATGATTTGTAGGGCTTCTGAAAGCGTAACATTGGTGTGCAGCCTGCAAGTTGCCCCGAATCTGGCAGCTCCATGACCCAGAGGCTGCCTGCTGCCTTTCCCCCTCGCTGCTGTTGACCCCAGGGCTTCTGCAGGGATCTTCCAGCCCATCCAGAGCTGGAGGCAGGCTCTCCCCCAGCCCTGCACGGCTGCTGTGGCCTGTCACTGCCCAGACGTGGCACCGGGCCAGCCCCAAATAAAACATGAACCTCGGGTGGGTGAAAAGCGCTCTTAATTCCAAAACTGAGATGCTCCGGGGCAGTCTGAAATTAAGCAAAACACATCTGCCCATTCCTCATTATTGTTGTTGTTATTGTTGTTGTAACCTTTCCTTACACCAATCCGCATTTCTGTTCCACATTGCGAGTATGCGAGAGGCTGGAAATAGTCATTAAAATGCGATAATGCTTAAAATTCTAGCACATTAACACTGACATTTTGCCTTCTAAACAATCTCAGGTAATGAAGGTCAATACAAGCAAACAGTCTGTCTATGGCCCTTCGTTAGTGGCTTTCTGTGCTTGGACTTCACAGCAGGGGACTGTCAGGCAGCGTTTTCCTCTGTGCGGCTCCTCTCCAAGTGCTTGCTGCAGCTGGCTTCAGCATATGGTAGAATATGAAGATATTTTCTGGGGTCCACTGCCTCAATCACTGTTTAATGATTAATTACTGCAGGCTGGTGTCAGGGTGAGACATTCAAGGCTTGAGGCGAAAGTCTTAACTATAGAAAATGACAGCAGGCGGGATTTTGCCAAAACGAGCAACTTTGCGCTGCTCGTTCTAATGATTTGCACTGCCTTTTGATCCATTTGTAAACAGCAAGATGGTAAAAGGCTGAAACTATCAGGCAATAAATGCCAACAATAACAAAAAAAATTGTTCCCAGAGAGAGTCTTAGGATGTTTGGTCATGCTGAGAAAATGTTATAACTAGATCTCTTGAAACAAAGGGGGGACTTGTGCGCTACCTTCCCTCAGACCATCTCCAAGATGGGAGGAGCCCAGCCTCCAAACATCAGGACAAAGAAGGTAAGTAAGGGGCAGAGAGCTCAGAGTTGTGGGTGAGGAGCTGACCTGGGAAGTCCCAGCTCCACCATGGCTGATAGTTTGGAAGTCATGGTGCTTTCTGTGCCAGATCTGGAACTAGGACCATGGATCTGGATCTAGGATCTGGAGCTGTGGGGAGCACAGAGCCCCTCTCCAGGCACCAGAGTGCAGCATCCCCACCAGCACTGCCTTCTGGGGCACTGCTGGGGGAGCTGGGATGTGTTCCCGTGGTCCACAGGGGTACTGAGGAAGATGGAAAGCTGCCTTCACCTTACCCTGTGGCTCCACGCTGGGCACAGCCCCAATGAAGGACAGACCCCTTGAGCCCCAGCCTCGTGATCAGCAACCCTCCCCTCCAGTCACATCAGCCTCAAATTGATGTAATGAGGACATGAGGGATCAAAGCTGTTTAAAGGCTTTTGTTCTGTTCACTTAGAAATGCATCTTAAAGCCCATTAATTTGCTTTGCATGGCTCTGTGTGTGTATCAAAACTACCCATAAAGATACAATTATCTCCCACCTACAAGGATAAGAATTGTGTGTGTGCTTTAATAAAGCCCAGGTTAATTTTCTTCAGATTGCCCTTCATCAGAAATGCAAAATGAGTGCAAATTATACAATTCACATTTAGTATCGTGTTGCAACTGCTTTGTGCCTGTGCCAGTGAGTCTACAGAGCAACAGAGAATAAGATCTTTCATCTCAAGTACCTTTGTCTTTGATAAAAATATGAAAAACACTTACTTTGAAGGAGGAGTGTTTCACAGTGGATGGCTTGTGATTCCATCTTCCTTGTGCAGTGCCATTAGAGAAGCCAAAATCTCACCATCTTCTTCCCAGTGAAGATAGAACTGATTACCACTGGAAGTGCTTTTGGTAATTCAGTGGAAATATTTTTCACTCCCAGTGAAAAAAAGAACCAACATTATCCAATGTTTTTGGCTGTTGAAAGCCAAAAATATTTATGCTTTTTGAAAAGAGAAGCAAAAGAAATCACTTCACTTTCCTCTTTTATATCAAATAATTTCTACTGAAGTGAAAAAGAAAATCCTGTGTATTTGTTGTAGGAAAGGGTATTTTTTGAGGAAATAAAATTGACTCACTTTAGATGAATTTACTGCTTTATAAAGGTATTTTATTTTCATGAATTAAATAAGTTTTTCATGAGGCATGATCAAAATGCTTTTCTATTCCTCCAGGTTACAGAGTATGAAGAAGACTCAGTTGTCTACTAATAAAAAACTAATTTTAGCTTCATCCAATCTTTAGTCCTTTTATTATTATGGGAAGAGAATGATGCTAAGTGAGAAGCAGCAGATAATTAATGGGCAGCTTACCTAGCTTGTACAAGTCACAATGAAATGCAACATTATTTGTCAGTTTTTAATGTGATATTAACCGGTGATGGGTGAGGCACAAAAGGTTGGGAGACTGTTTGAATGATCACCAGAAGCATAGATGCTTATTTAAAATTTATCTGAATGTCTAAATACTGTGGAGTTGGGAGTTATTCAGTGCAGATGTCTGGGTAAAAAAAGGTGATAAAGGCCACACTCTGGAAATGGGATTTTTGGTATTCCCATGAGAACTGGAAATACTGTGAAAACAGCACTTCTTCCCTGTTACTTCAAATAGAAAGGACTAAAGAAGACACTTGAACAAAGTTACTCCAGAAAAGCCATGAATATTTAGCTATTCATAGCTATTAATTAGCTATTAATATATCTATATAGCTTTTAGATATTAAAATATTAATCTGGATTAGTTTGCATGGGTCTAATTTTAAAAGCAATATGAATTCTTGATAAATTAATGAAGCTTATTGAAACCAGATGCTTTTCCTTTCTTAAGCAGCACCAAAAGAAAACTTGCTGTGCAGACTGAAAATTTTAAGTGAAAATATTTTTTGTGATCTTAAAAAACAATTTTAGAGAACAAAACCTAGGTGGAACTTGAAAGCCTATCAGACACAAAGGCACAGCCTGTATAAATGTAGATAACTTCCAAGATGAGTTTCTCACTGTTAATGCAGATAGTTCCAAAGGCAAAAGCAAACAGTATTTGGCAGCAGGAACTTTTAATGAGAATGTCATTAAGGAATTCAGTCTACAGACCACAAAGTGATGCGCAGCAGACCCAGCTGACTTCCCTACATCTCATACCTTTAGCTTCCATTAAACATAGAGAAGATATTTGGGGTGAACTAAGTGTGTGTCCCCAAGTGAGGAGCCCTTCTTGCATAAAATCAGATTTTCCAGAAGGTTACTGGCAAATTGTCACCATGGGTGAATGATTTCTTGGATGCCAGCTCTACTCATCCTCTGTGAAACTGCAGGAAAATACGGGGAAGACCCATATGGAATCAACATCCACCATAAAGAGGATGGGAGGGGTTTGACTAGAAAGCACAGCCCCAGATGGAGTTTTGGTGCAGGACTGAAAGGCCAGTGCATTCAGGCTTAGAGAGCCTGTTTCACACTGCAAATATAGCCAGCAGCAAAATCTGTGTCCTTGCGATGTAACATTTTTAACTCCGCCTGCTACCACCTGGAAGATCCTAATGCATCAAGGAAAGGACACAAATCAAAACAGAGATGAACAATGAGCATACAAAAGAATCCTAAACTCAAGTTGCTGTTATTTTGGGTTGGCAGAGCTCATGATTAGCATCATCAGACACTATTCAGGTTTATGTCAGGTCAGCCTTAAATCTTCAAGTAAAAATTAAAGGGAATCTCAAACATTAATCATCTTCCTTTAAAAAGAAAAGAAAAGTGATTAATGTGCTGATGCAGTTGTATTATTGTCATTACCTTGTGCTTTAGCTCCTCCACTCCAGAAATCATCTAATATCATTTTAGATTACCTAGGAATGCTTCCTAATTCTTACCTGCCATTTCAAGAGCACAGGACTCTCAGAGGTCACGTCACATCTGCCAGCACTGCGGTGATGTCCCAAACCTGCTAGGTTGTCAGCTAAGTGTCTGGATATGTTCAGAAACAAAAGGGCAAGAGTGTGATTTTTCTGAGATTAAGACTCCCCAGCAGGCTAAAAATGGTAGAAATTCTTAAAAGATTTAGGTGAACGGTAGATTTTGGGATGCCACCCTATGAAAGAATATATGCAAGATCTCTGATCTCGTTTAGTTGAGCTGGCATATTTATATCCCAAGTTTTATGAGGCTTGAGCTTTCAGAGAAAGGGTGTTATGATGAGTTAACACCACTGCTTAGATTGTTCACCAGCCAAATAGCAAAATTTCTTAATGTCATTTTATGGGACTTATAAGACATTAAACTAAATATGATTGCTGCTCCATAAAACAGAACAGTTCTCCATATACTGTATGTATGCAAATACAACATCCTATCTCAGCCTCCAGTGCCCATAGTAAGTTATCCTTAGAGTTTAGACTGAATAGCTATTATTGGTTTACATGCTCCTATATCTTTGCATTTCATATAGCTAATAAAGGGAGAAGCTTTTCAAAAAATAGGAGTGATGCCTCATGTGCCTCACCATGCAGCAGAGAAGCTTTCTTCTCTTTCTTTTCTTTCTCTTTCAGCAGAAGAGGTGCATTTGTCCAATTGAAACACATTTTCAAAATGCAGAGGAGGTGAATTTTTGAACCCAGGCAGGTGGGATATTTAATAATTGGCAAAAGTTTATTTTAAAATCCATTGTCTTATGAGGCTAAATATTCACATGGGCAAGGTAAGCAAGGTATCTAGAATCATTAGGTCCTACTAATAAATAGAATACCAGGTGAAAGTTTAAACATGGTCTAAAAAAAAATATCTCTACCAAGAAGGAGAAAAATGGATTTTATCATAGTTACCTGTTCTGTCAATTTACCTTCAAAGCATATTATCCACTCTTGCAAAGACTATTTTTTGTCTATGTGGACCCCAGTTCTGTTTCTGAAAATAATTTCATCCTGTTTGCTACAATGGGAAAAGCAACCTCAACAGAGGGCCATTATTATAGTCCAATATTTGATTGTAGACATTGAACATAAAATAATCTGTTCTCCAATAAATTCTGATTTTGGATGCATTGAATCTGGAATATTCACCAAATAATTCCTGAGTTAAATGTTATGATTCTGAGGACAGAAAAATACGTGAGGTTTTTAAAAGCTGGGGTTTTGAATGAAAAAGGAAATGAATCATCAATTTATGAAATCACCAGCATATGAAAATCACCAATTAATGAATGCATAAGTTAGATAAAATCTGAAAAAAAGTCATGTGTCCTAGTCAAAGTAATAATTCATACAGCTACTGCTCTTGGCAACATTACAGAGGTAACATTTTTACAAGGTTAAGCTGTCTTTGAACTTTTCTATAATTTATTAGATGCAAACAGACATTTTTTCTGTATCAAGTATATGTGTCTTTTTGTTCCTTTACTTGAAAATTATCTCAAATTTTGACAACTGCAAGAAAAAAAAAGTCCTTCTTGTTGCATTTTACTACTCCACACCACATTAAAAAGATATCCAAGATATTAAGCCAACTAAGTATTTTTCCACATTCCCAGCCTTTGAAATTCTTGGCAAGGCAACTTTGTGGATAACCCTCTGAGAAAGAAGACTATTTGATATATATTTGTCATCTCTTTTATATTCCTTTACTGCAACTACTGAGATTTTTTTTGAGAGTGACTCTGTTTTGGGGCTTTTTTTTTTCATTAGCCTGAGAACAGAATCAAACATGCTGGAGAAGTGTGCATGGAAAACTGCAGATATGCATAAGTAAAACTGCCATTAAACTTAGAGAAAGACTGTCCCTATATATAAAATTTAGGCAAATCTGAGCATAGGGGTGATAAAATTCATTCCATATCTTCTTTATGCATTAGTATAAAAGTTCAAGTCTTTGATTCAGTTCTTTTCAGCATTAGTGGCAGCTATTGCTGCAAGGAAATTAATAGGGCTATCTTGCCAGCTTCAGTAGGAATATGCTCAGTCCCTAAACTCAGTCCCTTAAGCTCTGCTGAAACATAAATGTCACTGTTTTGAGGGAATACTCAATATATTTTGTTCTCTGAGGTACATCAGCCTCTGAAGCTGCTTCAACAAAAGTTGATGGAAACTCAGGAAAAGTTAGTTGATACTTCCTGAATAACCTCAATGAGAAAAAAAAGAGCCCAAAAGGCAATTTACCTTCCCCCACTTCTGCCACATTTTCTTTTGGCTAGTTTCTGTGAAATAATCTGTCTGGAATCAATGGTTTAACTGAGTGTAAGAAATCTGGATCAGGAGCTTCTCAAGCAACTGTCCCTGGATGGGAAGATTCAATCTGAGGGGTTATTCTACTCTGGGCTCCATGGAGTTCCTTTCAGAGAGATTCCCAAAGGACTGCAGCACCACAGCTCAAATTTCAGCAGATTTAACCCAGATTTCCATTATTTCTTTATTTTACCAGAAATAATTAAGCTCACTTACTTCAGAAGTCCTAAAAACCAGGTAGAGCTAAGGATTTTTCAGTGCTGATCACATAAGAGATGCTGAGCCCTCAAAGTAGTGTTCTACTACATCTTTTCTTCACCTTTGATACATGACCAAGTGATAAGCAATCTATGTTAAGGAGAATATTTGTGAATATTATTTTTTTGCTTCAATTGTGTGGTTTCAGATTAAGAGGATTCAAGAGCCTTTGTGTTTTGAGAGTCTGACTGATCTGCTTTACAAAACATTTCCATTTTTCTCCCTTTTTAATAAACTATTTGTCACACCTCTTTGTTCTAAAATGAGAGTAAATGTTTTGCTTTATAATCTTACCTTTTTAACTAAATAAAAGTTGCTGCATAAAGTTTTTAATATAATTCTAAAATATGCCCTTGTAGAAGTTGCCATAAATGTCGACATTTTCAGCAGCATGAATTTATGATGACACTGAATTTTTACAGCACTATAAAAGTCCATAGTCATGATGACATCTACAGCTGCCTTTTCACTAAAATATAAGAAACTATATTAAGACACATAGTTCAACATTTCCACAGACTTTAAGGAAGAAATTGTGTATACCAGCGAGTGCTCACAGCAGTCTCAAGATGGAATAGATGTAACACCCTGTGATTATTTAGCTGCTAAATGTTTTTATATTGAAATGGAAATTTTGTTCCTCTTCGGTTTTTAATTTCTTCTATCGATCAAGGCAAAAACTGTACTTAAAGAGCTGGAAATAAGCTTGAATTGAAGTAGTGTTCTGCCAGGTAAGGGTAGCCTGAGCAGCTGAAATGCCTCAGTGCAAACACACACAGGATGGGGAATAAGAGGATGGGTGAATTGGATGGGGAATAAGAGGGCAGAGACAGGAGAGCACATGCTGGCAGGGCTGGGATCTCACTGGCATTCCAGGGATGTGGTGGGTGGCTCCTGTGACCAGTGCTGGAATGGAAGGGCTCCCTGGAAAGAAGAGGCAGGGGAGACAAGGAGGGGTTGTTGTCACCCTCTGAGCCAATGTTCCTCTGGAGTGCAGGGAATTTATTCCAGCTGGGGGTGGATGAGGGGCCAACCCAGAGCTTCTGGTCCAGGATTAAGGAGAACATGCTCCATGGATGAGACCCCATCCAGAGCAGTGCTCTGCAGCTCCCAACACAAGGACATGAACCTGCTGCAATGAGTCCAGAGGATGAGCAGAGGGGAGGAGAACCTCTCCTATGAGGAAAGGCTTTTATTAAAGAGTTGAGGTTCCAGCTGGAGAAGAGAAGGCTCTGGGGAGACTTTACAGCACTTTCCAGTACCTAAAAGGGGCTTACAAGAGAGCTGGAGACACACTTTTGACAAGGGCAAGAGGGAATGGCTTTAAACTGAAAGAAGGTGGATTTAGATACTAAGAAAAAATTCTTTACTGAGAGAATGGTGAGACACTGGAAAAGGTTGGCCAGAGAATTTGTGGATGCCCCATCCCTGGAACTCTTCAAGGCCAAGTTGGATGGGACTTTGAATAACCTGGTCTAGTGGAAAGTGTCCCTGTCCATGGCAGTGGAGCTGGAACAAGATGATTTTTTATATCCCTTCCAAAGCGAACCATTCCATGACTCTCTAATTACTGTGTTGTGAGCCTGACCTTAAGTCTAGAGGTAGCCAGAGCACCTGGTTTTTGTTTTGCAAACCTATAAAAAGTACCTCAGAGTCACCAGAAATCTTCATATTTTCTGTAACTGACAGGAAAAGGATGCAATTCTACACGGGATTCCAGTAAATATGCACTTGATTATGAAATTAAATCCATTAAATATTATGAACCATAAAGTCCTGTACTTTGGGCAGATGAGTATGGTTCATATTGAGCACCAACAACAAAAATTGCAACAAAAGCATTATTGTACCCTTGGTGGTGCTCTTAAATATGTTCAAGTCCCCAACTATGGAAATTTTGGGTTAAGGAAAGGCTTTAAGCCTTCTCTCTTTGATACAAATATTTAATTTAGGTGAAATATCTCAGAGACTTGAGCATTTCCACATTAAGGCTGTGGGTAAGTTAAATATACCACTGGATAAGACATTTCCTGATTATCACAATAGGACAAGCATGGACCCAACTCTTCCACACTCAACAATTCCATTGAATTAAATATGAGTTACATGTACAGAGGGATTGAGGCAGCCTGGTTTAATTAGTGTGAAAATGTCAAGTCTCTGTGTACAGTGCAAGCCTAAAAACACCCAGACAGTTAACCCTTTCACTGCTATTGAACAAGGTATACGAGCCAAGTTAGAAAACCTCAGAGGAACTAAATGAGTGTAAAATGACCCAGGATTACTACAGGAAAATAAGTATCAAAAAAATCCCAATAAATGCTCAAGCAAACAAAGCAAGGCCTTTTAAAACTGCTCTTGATTTACCCCATCAAGTCCATTGTTAAGCAAGTGGTCAGATACAATATCAGTGAAAACTTGTTAGTTTTCATTGATCTGGAAAAATCAAAACCACTTAAGGCTGTCCAAAAACAAAACAAAACAAAACAAAAAACAAGCAACCCAAAAAAAACTCTTTCATTTGTCCAAGGACCCCACTGGCTTTGATGTCCAAACATTTGATTGAAAACTAAAGCTATGTATCATAAAAAAATATTTTGTTGAACCTAAGAGTGAAGTTTTCCAATCAGATACTTAAAAAAACCAAAATTTAAGGTCTCAATTTTTGAAAAATGAAGCTGTATGGAGAATTGCCTCCATTTTATAATGTTGTTAGATGCCTAGTCTATAAACACTTGTTATATTTTTTTCTTAGAGGATCTTTGCCTGTGGTTACAGCAGTAGGAACCCTTATGGAAGTCACCTGCTGGGTGGGTCTCCTTTTTCTGGAGGCACTCACTGAAGCTGCTCCTTTCCACAAATATTCAGTATTCTTAGCACAAGTTCCTTTTGACTGAGGCTTCTCAGCTCAAGACATATTTGGGTGTCAAGGAAAACTCAGAGTACAGCACCAGTCCAGCTATAAGAAGAGCCTATCCTCAATTTTGATATAATTCTTCAGCACCAGGAGTTTTTAGGCAGAGTTCCATACTCCTAATGCCAACATGCAACCAGATACAGTGCAGAAGGAAAGTTATTTATTTATTAATTATTAATATTTATTAATTATTCCACGTCTTAATTGGTGGTTTTCAGAATTAGTTCCAAAGTATGCCAGCTCAGAGAGGGATTTTCAAAAAGCTTCTCTGAGATGCAGGAACTCTGTTCCCTGGAAATTAAAACCACATCACCTGGGCCAAAACAGCAAGAAGGAGCTGCAAGAATGGTGCAGAAAATAGAATACAGCAATATCTGGAACACAATCCCATCACCAACAGCCAGCCCTTCCCCTTGCATGTTAATCCTCATATGAATCCCCTGCCTACATGCAGAGAAATTCTAGAACAGCTCCAATGTATTTAGGGCCTTGTGCCACTCAGCAACCAGAAGAGATGATAATTAGTAAAAAAATAATTGGGGCACTGCATGGTCTCTGAGGAATTGTGTATTTTACATAACACTAGTGGTAAATGTATATATCTGTAGCTAGCATTTATATACAAAGAATTTTTAGTTAAAACACTCCATTGGCAAAAAAAAAACAGAAAACAAGAGTGCATGGTGCAGGGTTCCTCCATACTGTTGCTTTTGCCTTGAATCAAACAATTTGAGTCAGATAGAATAATTAATATTACAAACCTTTTAATCACAGCACAAGTTAGTAAGATATGGACAGACATAATTACATAGCAAAAATTGTCTAGGCTCTGCTAACTCCAATATTAAGATATTTCCTGGGAAATGGCAAAAAACAATGTCACATTATTTCTCCAATTCATTAATAAGCATGTTTTTTGCACACTGTTCTTCATGGTGTATTAACTTATGACAGGGGTCAGGGCTACATTAAATTATAGGATAAATTATTATAGTTAACTGTGCTATTTGACAGATTCTTAGGTATCTGCTGTTCTTGAGCTTGTTCCACATAGAATTATTTTTTAACAGCACAATAAGGAAAACCTTGAGTAATAACTCATTTTACCTTGATTCCCAGATTTTTGTTACCCTTTGCCACATGGCAAATGGTGATCAGAGAGACTTCTAAGAAAAAGGTGGTAATAGATCAGATCAAGTTTAACATTTTTAGAGTCTAAAGGTTTATTATAAAAAATGTGAGAGTTTGTCCTTCCTTCCTCTGCTTTCAAGTAACAACTGTTCTCAGTTTCTCCAAATTCAGGGTAGTTTGAACAGAATAAAAATCTGGTGCATGGTCTTGAACTTCAAAGTCTCATATGAAAACTTTAAAAAATAGACCAAATATTTTCTTGCAAGAGAGTTTGCAACCATATTCAAGGAGAGATGAGACCCACAGTCAGGTATCATGTATGTTTGTGTGCTCTTAAGAACATTTTCCTGTTCCCTATTTATGTTTCTATCATTATCCACAGCTTTATAATGTCCTCTTTTTTCATCCTTGTCCCTGCACTCCTTCTCCTCCTGCTCCTCTCATTGCATTTTGTTTCCTGCAATCACAGAGCTGCCTGCACAGAGCTGGATGGGGAGACAGTCCTTTGCCACGCACTGTGTGTGTGTGTGAACCTCTCTGAAATCCTTTCCTTCTTTGACTGAGTCCTCATGCCACTCATTCCCATGATATCTCTTCCTCTAGGATTCCATTTGACTGCTGAAACTGATTTCTGTACTGCCTTTCATGCCTATATCTTCAGATGATATTCTCTGATTAAACTCTGCTAACTCACACCCCTCAATGAGCCAAAACCCAGTGTTATTGTAGCCATTAAGGACCTATTTATTATTTCTTTTTTTTTTTTTTTTAATTGTGTTTTATTTGTTGCTGATTGTCACAACTCATGGTTTTCTTTTTTAATTTTTTTTTTCCCTTGGTGGTAGCTGAATTTGCATGTGTTCAATGGGCACAACTAACCATCAGTCTCAAAAGTGGTGCCTGTGGTTGCTACCACAGTTCAAAATTTAAGAATTATTAAGAATCATAACAAAGAAAAGCCTAACTGTGGAATATATGGGTGTCTGTAAAAAAGGTGTGACATGGTTAGGAAAGAATCACAACATTCTAAGTGAAAATAAACTTTGGAAAAATGCCTTTTAAAAAAAAATAGATGAACCTATTCCAAAAGACCCTGAAGTCAAGAATAAGAAAATTAAAATCCTCAGACTTACCATGAGACTTGTTTAGGTGCAGTATAGCAACCCCAGAAGATATAAATGCCTGTAGACAATAATAAAAAATATAAACTAAAGTGTGAACAAGACAGTTCAGTTAAGTAATGAAGCCCAAGAGGTCACTGAAGCCATGTAGACACTCTTCAGGCAGTGGAAACTGAGCCAATGGCTCCTCCAGTGAGTGTACCTTTCTTTCTTAACTCATTTTCTTACACTTCAGCAAGCCTAAGTCTTCAGCAGAATTTTCACTGCTAAAATACAGCCCAGTGTTAGAAATAGAGTGCTTGAAAAAACACAGGTGTGACAGGAATAAATATTTTGCAAATATTCTAGTCCATTGCACAAATGTGCCTCAAAGTAAATTTGTGAATTAAGCAGTTTAACCTCAGTGACCCATCCCACCATCCTTTCTGTGGATCTCTCTAACATTCACATGAGCAAGATGAAATTAAATATAGAGAAGTACAAACTTTAGCTCTTGGGAAAGAGAAAGCAAATACACAGCTACAAAACCAGGGATGACTCCTGAAGCATTGATATAGAAATAGAACCTTGCAGCAACAGAAGGGTAAATCTCCCTCTAAAAGGAGTTAGTAGGAATGTTTTACCTAAAAGACAGGAATCCACTGCCCCACTTTTTCCAAAGAACTGTTGCCAAGTGGCTTCCAGACTTCAGCAAAGATGTAGGTTAGTGGGAGATGGTGCCAAGTAGAGTAATACAAACAAAAAATAGTGCAAAGGTTTAAGAAACTACTTTGTGTGTGTGTGTGTGTGTGTAGAAAAGTAAAGGTTAAGACAGAACATCACAGTGACTATCCAGATGAAGCTTTTCCACTGGCTATTTTCCCTACTTGTGGGATACACAGAAAGAAATAGGTTCTGGCCAAGCTCAGCTCTTATTTAGATGACAGCAGATAGACAACAACTCTTCCATGGAAAATACAGCTGGTTGATTCAGCAATGCCAAAGCCACTTTGCCAGATCTTCAATTAGCAAAGGTCTCCTGGTTTATAAGTGAACTGAATTTCAGGAATCCAGGGCATCATATGGGAATATGCAGAGCAATCAAAGGGAAGTGGGAATACCACAGGAACAAAGCAACTGCAGAGATCAACCTCTGAATGAGAGGTAGAGCTGCCCTCCATCAGGGGAGCCCCATCCAACTCCAGCTATGATTGCTGTCCCATTTGTCCCTGAAAACATGCAATTTTGTTATTTTTGGTTCCTGGGAGATCAGGGAGTTGGGTGTGGGTGTGACTTCTCCATGCTAATGTGTAATGCAGATCCCCTCAGTCTGTACTCTGCATCAAGCAAGAGCTCAGCAAACGAGGCACAATCTGAGACAGAGGTTTCTGCATCATCTCAGATTTTGATTGCCAATTCCAGACATCACTGTGAAGGTTACAGCCTTTTTCCCAAATCATTATTCAGGGCTACTTTGCAAGGCTACTGATGTCTGGACCCTCTTTGCTGGACAAATAGGATTTGAGGAAAAATTGGTAGTTGTATATTGAAGTGCACATGGAAATTCAGCAGTTAGCAGTACAATGAAAACTTTACATTAACAAGATAGTGTTAGTTATGGAGCCAGCAAATGTCCTATTGTGCCTCAACATGAAATTAGTCCCAGTATGCAAGAGGTGTTTGCCTATTCCAAAATCAATGTGTGATGTGAAGGAAGTTGTCCTGGAGATGGTTTTGCTTAAAGGCAGCAGAGAGCTGAAAAGTTAAAATATGTGTGCAGATTTTGAAAAGTCTGTAAATTCAGAAACCAGATTTTGTTTCACACAAATGGAAACAATATTGATGATTGGAAAAAACAGAAAATTATCAGAGTGAGAAGAGGGGTCTTTTCTCTGAGTGGGGAGATCAATACACTTGCAAAGTTACTGTAAACTATTTCAAGTATCAATGCAGAAACCTTGTAATACCTTGAACTAGACCTAAGGCCCTTTCAGGACATGTCAGAGCTCATCATTTCTGCAAGCCAAAGATTTCCCTCTGAGGTGTTAGGCCTGGCCTACACAAAGTTACATCACTTTAATTAAAAGTGCATTTTTAAATCAATTAAGCAAGCCCATGCAAACCCTATGTGGGCACTTTTTATTTCAGACTTGCATTAATTTATCTTAAGTGAATTCCTTCCTGACTTAAACTAAATCAATATAAGCCAGGACAAAATCAATTTAGGAGTGTCCAAACAAGTGTTCACATCGGTTTAACAAAATCGATTTATAAAGCGATTCAAATTACTTTGGTGTGACTTTTGTGAGAAGACAAGCTTGACTTAGCTAATTTCCTCAAACTAGACATTTTACAAAACCAACCAAAAAGAAAAAAAATTGGAATTTCTTTTGGATCCGAGGTTATTTGCATTGACAAATCCATCTTCAAAAAGTTTATGGCATACGAGAAAAAAAATCTGGAATAGGTCAGAAACACAATTGCCAGTTTGGTTATCAGAAATTTGTCTTCATGTATTCATGCACATATGAGCTTGGTGAAAGGCAAACAGAATTAGGAAAAAACCCAGGAAATAAGATGATTTCTGGATACTCATCCCTGAATTTACTGTTTCATTGGTTAAAATGAAGAAGAAAAAATTTCCCTTGAACTCTATTTTTCCTCTGCCAGTTGTTCTGCAGATCTGATATTTTTTGCAGTGGGAGAGATTTGGTCTACAGGCCTTTGGAAATACTAGCCTAGAGTCTTTGAATAAAAAAAAATAATATGATATGATATGATATGATATGATATGATATGATATGATATGATATAATGTGATATGATGATATGATATGACATAATGTGATATTATATAATATGATATTATATAATATTATATGATATAATATGATATATGATGTATGATATATGATATATGATGTATGATATATGATATAATATAATATAATATAATATAATATAATATAATATAATATAATATAATATAATGTAATAGAATGTAATATAATATAATATAATGTAATATAATGTAATATAATATAATATAATATAATATAATATAATATAATATAA
>NC_031773.1:66301037-66317688 GCF_001522545.3 Parus major
ATATAATATAATATAATATAATATAATATAATATAATATAATATAATATAATATAATAAAAAATTTTAAAAAATTTAAAAAATTAAAAATAAAGCAAAAAACACCAATCCACAAAAGGCAGATTTCTAATAAAGGCATTTTGTGGAAGGAATTCTCAAAGTGCCAGAGGAGTGCAACCAGATCTATATTTGAAACACTTCCAGAAAATGAAAACCTTTCCCTCCTTATTCAAAATATTTGATCAACTAACAGGAAACTTTGTCAGTTATGTTAGGATGTATATTAAGTACCTGTGAATGACAAGATTTTACTAGCTAGATATAAATTTTAAAAATGTAGTTTAGGAAGAATTCACCATCTCATTTCACTTTCTGAAAACTCCACGTTTCTCTGTGTTAGTGAATTCTACTAGCTACCTCCCAAAGTTTTTATTATTCACTGATCTACAATTAACTCTCAAAAACTGAGCTCATATCTAACAAATTCAAAATTTTACAATCAACCTTGCAGTATTTCTTTTGGAAAAGCTGAGTCTGATTTGAAGCTTTTACAAGAAAAGCTATCAGGAAATGGAAAGTTTTTTTTGAGATCCCAGTACTCCAATCAGTGGTACAAACAATTGTGTTTGTACAAATTGTCCCCACAATGCTCTTATTTGATTTAAGAATAAACAGGAATGTTTTGAGAAAGGCAAAAGAGAAGATTGGTAACAAAGCCAGTGGCAGAAAGGTCAAGCTGTGGCATCTAATTGTAAGTGTGAGAAATGTTAATTGTGGGCTCAGCATTACAGTTTCACACAGAACCATCCCAGTCCTCGTTCAGTGTCAGTGAGACACAGATGAGAGACATTTCTGATACATACTACAGACATCCTTGCAAAAGCTCAAAACAGTGGGATAATCTCACCAAAAAATCCATTAAAAAAATATAAATCCGCCTTTAGACCCATAATATTAGGAATATTTTTAATAGCACAAGTTTTACATTCACAATACTACTTTATTTCAAAGTAGGGTCAGTAAAACAAATTTGAACGTAAGGTATTGTATGCTGCAGATCCATAAATCTCCTCTGGGATGGATGTGCTATGAATTGTCATCACATAGAGCCCACAGCCATATTTCCACTCCTTTACACACTAATCCCGTGGGAAATGGCCTTGTCTAAGATACAAACATTTCCCTGAAGTTTTGGGCTATGCTTTGCTCTCTGCTGAAGTAATTGCAGGTTGTCAGTAGAAATCTAATTGGTGCTGTTCCTTCAAGTACAGAGGAAACACAGGGAAATACTTTGGTGTTTTTATAAATGGGAGGGAGGGAGAAACTCTATTTCACATTTAAAAGTTATTTATTGTGTTATTTCACATTTAAAAGTTGCTCAGGCCAGGCACCATTTTAGATCAGGTCTGTGCTCTGGCTGTGTGCCTTTTCCCCCCCTCTCCTCAGGTTACCTGAGGTACTTCTGTCTCCACTGAAATTCCAGAGGGCAGCAAGGTGGGCCTCAGGACTCGTGAGGAATATTAAAAATAACATCAAAACTTAAAATTCCACCTTGCACATGTCAAAGATGAGCATGTTCCTGTCCTGCCTCAGGGTCCCAAATCTCTGGGAACATCAGGCAGGAGCTGAATTTGTGCCTCAAAAGACAACCAGGAGCCATGGGTTTGGTGTTCTGGACAATGGACCCACCTGCTCACCTTGTGGCCCCAGACAAGAATTAGGTCAAGCTTAACTGAGCCAAGGAGAGATGGTGTGAAACCTTCCCTTCCCAAGGGAAAGGGATATAACCTACAATGAGACTAGGGAGGTAGGGAAAAAAACAAATGTAACGAGAAAGAAAAGCATGACACTCTAAAACTGGACTGTTTGCATTTGTATATTGTATGAGAAACAGCTCACCAGGAAGGGTTAAGGAACTCTGTGCACAAACTGGAAATATTTCTGTAGAATATAAATATTTCTATTTTTTATATTTCTATTATATAAATATATATTTATTATACTGGAACTATTTCTGTAGAATATAAATATTTCTACTTTTTATATTTTATTATATAAATATATTTATTATATGTATTATATTTAATAACATATATTTATTAATATATGTTAATATAATCATTATCAAATATTTATATTATTTTATTATATTATTATTTTATATTAACAATATACATATATTTATACTTTTAATATATTTATTATTTATTTTCATGGTGAAAATAAATGATAACTTTGAAGGAAGTTACTTTGTGAAATCTGTTTTATTTTAACCTGGAAGCAGGTTTTCTGAACAGAGTTAACAACACCTCTCTCCTGGCTGCAGGTTTCTGTATCTCCCTACAGGCACTGGAGCAGCACTGAAATTCCTCTTCCATACTTCCATGAGAGCTACTCCTTTCCTTATAGAAAAAAAAAAAGTTTTATAATTTTTTACTGCTGAGTGTGTGATCTCTCATGTCAGAAATCAAGGCTCTGCTGTTAGAGTGAGATACTGAATCCTGGTGTGACTTGTGTGCTGGATGTAGCAGAGCATTTGTTCTTTGTATTGTTGCTTTTTTCACATTGCTAAACACCCTTTCTGCTTCCAAAGGTAGCAGTAATTTTGTCTTCAGTGTTGTCTGCTTGCTACCAGAGGATACAGGCAAACTGCTTTTCTGAATAAAATATCCTTTGTTCACTCTGCTTTTATGTAAATTAAGTCAATTTGAGTAAAGGTACACAAAGTGCTTCTTGTTTTTTTACTAATTCACTGAGTTTCTTTCTTGCTTTCTTGCTATTTTAATCATATTATTTACCTATTCTTCTTAGAATTTATTTTTGTCTCATTAATATTGCTCAGTTTCATCCCTGAAATTTCTTGAACCTTGCTTGTTAATCACATTTATAAAGCACTAGTATAATGTCTATTCATGGCATCTGCCAAAGTGATACAAAGGAAAATATTTTTTCTACCCCAAAAGATTTCCAGACATTATAGAGTCTTGGCAAAAAGTATGAGAACAAAAAATCCACTGAAAGACAGAAAAATCCAGGTGAGTAACCAGCACAGCAGGGGTGGCTGGTCATAAAAAAAATGAAAACCCTGGAGATTAAACCCAGCCTCTGCCAACTCTCCATCCTGCACAGTAACTGAGAGTAAATTTGGTGGAATACAAGAGAACCTTACCCAAACCCCTGGAGTCTGGTGGGAGCTTCAGGTGTGGGCCAAGCAAAAAGCAGCGCAGAAAAGCCGTGGGAAAGCTGCATTTGCAACCTCACACTGCTCAGGGCAGGTTTCCTCTCTTACCTTCTAACCTGGCTCTGGAAGGGGCTGGCCCCTGGAGCACCTTTTCCCCAGTTCTGCAGCTTTCATGGATCAAAAATCTGTAACAAGACCCGAGATGGGTAGGGCCCTCAGACTCACCTGTGTCAATGCAGTCATTTGGATGATTATTTACATTTTCCTTCCTCTCTGTGAAAGCACTGTTGTGGCACACAGGAATCAACAATAATCTTCCTTCCATAATTCTGTAAGCTATTTTGCTCAGTCTGCTTGCCAAAATACTCACTCATGAATATGCAATGAGGTGGAAGAAATATTTCTTTAAGTTTTAAGCCCCTTGGGCCTTTAATCTTGAAGCCTTTTAAATCCAGGATATGATTTTTTTGTGAGTATGCATGTATATGTGCTGAAGTGTGTGTATTGGTGTCACTTCTCTTAACTTGTGTGCATACTTGATTGCTGGAGGGCTTTCATTCTCATTTAGATATATCATGTACTCATGCACACGTACTGCAAGGACAGTTTTTGCCTGTATTTTTGATAGTATGGAAGAGACTGATTATCCAAAGCGTTTCCTGCTGCAGATATGGGAAATAAATATTGATGGGGTTTGTAGCAGGGAGGAAAAAAAAAAAAAGGTAAATGAAACTTTTCAAGGGCACCTGCCACGTGATGACCACGGCATTATCTGGAGTGTTCAGCCTGGCAGCAAGTTTTGGTATAGCAACATGTGGCAGCTCAGGCAATGATCAGCTGGAAAGCATGTTAATAAAAACATTTTCAGGACAAGCAGGACACAGCTTGAGCTGGTTTTTATGTCCATCCTTTGGAGTGCTGCTTGACTTGCTGGGCTGATGAAGAGGAGAAAGCTTCTGCAGGTAAGCTGAAGAATTGGGCCTGGCAGGCCTAACCCTCCACTGAGCCATTCTTTGTTAAGCCTGCCTGGTGGGATTTCTCGCCTAAGAGATCATCCAAGGTTTGGGATATCAGTGACCAAAACCTTTACCCAAAACTGGCCAGAATGAGTCCCCCAGTCCACATGGATCTCCTCTATCAAGCTATATTACTCACTGAACCGAGGTTTTAGGAATACCTCCATCTTCCAGTTATAAGTAGCATTAAAAAGGTAAACTCAAAGCAGTTTGGGAATGTCAAAATTCCCCGTTTTTGTGCTTACTGAAAATAGACATGAAAACATTGAAGGAGAAGGGAAACCAGTGGCTGAGCTCTTTGACTCAGACTTCCAAGTAAGTTATGGTGCTACAAAATCACAGTTTTTTGAGCTAATAAACAACCCTACAAAACTAAGTTATTACTTCTTACCAAGAATTACTCACCAGTCATATAAACACTTTGCCAAGAGAGAGTTCTCGCCCAAAAGACTTAACAACCTGATGCCCCACGGAGATCTGCTCTGTCAGGAGAATACACCAAAAAAAATAATTATGAATTGCACACTCTGAAAGTGGTCAACATATTTATTGCAGCAATTAAAACTTCAGCTTTTGTGCTGCTTCCTTCCACTTCCTTCCTTAAATTTCTGGCTTTCCAGATTCTGCTTACTGACTTGCATTAAAAGGAAGGCTAAAGCCTTATTAATTCCTCACAAAAAGGAATTTTGGAGATGTGCAATCAAGCACACAATGGTTTTAGGGGAGCATGGAGATGAGAGACAGACAGGTGGGTGGTTAATTTAAAAAAAGACATTAAATTTGCCCACATTTTGGGAAAAATGCAAGTTTTCCACCAGAGGTAGGGCTGACAAAGCTTCTGGGAACATGTCCAATATGGCCCATGGTATGCCCCAGACTGAACTGGGGAAAGAACAAAAAAATTTGCCCCAATCATGAATTAACTCTGTGGGTTCTTGCTCAAAATCATGTATTTTACAAGTTGGGGAGAGTAAGGAAGACTCTCCCATTTGGTTTTATTTTTTCTTTTTAAATTTATGGGTGTATGAGTGTTCCTAAGTACCGGAAAAAAAAACAAATAATAAAAAAAAAAAAAGAGGAAGGGGAGAAAAATCTAGAAACAAAGAAAGGAAAAGAAAGAGATGTATCTGTCTGATGCTGTTAGATTAAATTAGACTATAATGATTACTGTGTGCCTTCACAAAAGACATTTTGTAACATTTAAGATTTCTGCTAATTGAACGAGGTACATTACCATGCAAAAGAATGTTAGTGAAGGTTGAAAAGGACAAACCAACTATTCTCGTACATCACCATAATTATGCAGCCCCATGTTCGAACAATTACATTTATGTAGACCCACTGTTAAAATCAATGTTACTTGTACAGCTAGTCCTTAATCAATGGAATCAGTCAATTTACCATGGTCACATCCTTCTTCTTAATTAAGACAGTGATATCTCTGGAGCGCAGGGTCTCAAAGAGATAAATAAGTACAGAGGTTGGGAAATGTCAAAGAGGTGACTCCCCGATTTTACTCTCAACGAACTTGGGAGGAAATAAGACAGTTCCCTCAGTTCAGGGAAGCAGCACAATCTTCTAAAGAGATGGCTTAGCATTCATTAAGAAAAGAGCAGGTAGCAGTGTCTGACAGAAATAGCACTAATGAGCAAAGAGCGCTTTCAACATGCGTATCCTTCATAGCCATAGTCTGAATTATGAAGGTTGTGCCACCTAAGCCAATTTTAATTAGAGTGAGCATGGACCTCTTTGGACAGTTAGCCTTTCTTTCCAAAATCCATTTCAATATGGTGTCATTTTGTTGTCATAATCAAAATGGCAAAGTGATGGAATAACCTACTTAAAATGTCTGCAGTGTTAAAGCAGATATGGCAAACGTCCTCTAATGACACATGTAATAAGGGTATTACCTAGAGGACTTTGACAGTGTGTTCCGTGTTGTCAGCCTAGCTGGAATAATGATAGAGGTCTCCTCTGGAATAGGTCTTTAAAGACCAGGTCTAAACTTCCTGTTCCACAGGTAAGCTATTAAACTATTGTGTGCTGAAAGAAAATAGGAAAATACAGATCTACTGAGCTGCCAAGTGCTGACGTGATCATAACTCTGGAGATTTTTTTTTCCCCTCTGCAAAATATACTTGTACTGTCAAACTAAGATTATTCAGTCCTGCTATAGAAAAACACACATAAAAGACTACTACATAAAGGGAAACAAAGCTTGAAGTAATTTGCAGTTTTCTGCTTATAAAAGAATGACCCTTACAATCATTTCTGATAGCACATTAATATGATATTTATGGTATAGTAATAATAATAATAAGAGAATATAATTCTGTTCACAGGGACCTGCAGTGATCATCAAGTCCAACTACCTGATCACTTCAGGGCTGACCAAAAGCTAAGGTGTGCCAACAAAAGCATTGTCCAAATGCCTCTTAAACACTGAGAAGCACTTAACAGTGAAAGGAGGTCTCCTCCTGAAATACTCCAGGTGTTCTTAGTCCAAAAATGAAGGTATTAAAGTTATTTAGGGGCAAAAATGCCACTTAACTGGAGCTTTTTCTCTTTAACATCTGTTAAAATCCATGACAGATTTCTTTAAACATAGATGAAGTCATTCAGAGTCTGTGTGGGCTCCTATCTGTTTTACCAGCTATTTTTGGGAAGGTTGAAAAAGGTCTAGCCACAAACATTTAAACAACCTTAAAAAAAAATGGGGTCCAGGGGTTTAAATCCATGTCCAAGTGGCACAGTGCAGGACAAAGCCCTTGCAGTGAGCTCAAATCAATGACTCTGAAAAAAAGCAGCAGAAAGTCAAGAGAAAAGTCATCATGATGCAAATGTGTTACTTCCCACACCCAAATCATCACCTGTGTCTGGACTCCAGAGCACTTCTGGCACAAAAAAAAGTTGAGTTTGGGCCAATATTTTTAGTTTTTCCTCTTTTTAAAAGGCAGTAAAAAAATAATATTATAACCCAACTCAGTCAAGAACATCCCCATCTAAATTTGAAAATGAAAGCAGAAGTTTGGCATTTTTCTCATCAATTTGTTTGAAGGACTCAAAAACACCCAACTGTAGAGAAAAATCCTGAGAAACTTATTGTTCTTTAAAATGTCATCTGAAAGAAATTAATTTATTGAAAATCTGAAAAGAAAATCAATTTCTGACGCATGACCTTTCTCTCAGAAAAAAAAATTAGAATTTTTTGTTTGACCCACACTTCCCACAACTAATAAGAATCAAAATAAAAGCGAGTATATTAGAAGAAAAATAGAGATATATTTGCAGGGATACACAATTTAGTTGTAAATATTTCCTATATTAAAGTTTTAATGGATTTAGGCTATCATGGGCAGGAGATGCTCAATATTCAATCTCTATTCTCTCCTACACTCCCTGTATTCTATTGTATGAGCACTGTAGCAATCACTGTATTTCATGGCTGAAAATTGGAGTATTTTCTCTCCCTTTAGGTATATTGTTAAGTTTAATAATTTAATGTCTTAAATGTGCTTTGAGAATTTCAAGGCAAAGTAAGGAATGTTAGAGTTGTTAAAAACTATTATCCTAAGACTGAGGAAAGAAAAATTCCCTTATTTGGTCTATGTATAAAATCATGCATATGTTTGAAGTTTGCTGCAGCAAAAGTGGTAAGGAAAAAAATAAAAAAAAAAAAAAAAATCATACCATCAATACAAGAATAAATAATTTGACTTACTATAGAACAATTTTTCTTATCCTTCACTCCCTCTCCATTTTATGACTTGAAACTCTGCTTAGCTCCTCTAGAATTATTTACTTCTGCATTTGGGGTATTCTAGTTGAAAGCCAAAACTATAAACTTGAAATGGAAGTGATTTAATATTTGGGGAAAATTACAATAAAAAAAAAACAGAATTATTTTCACAGTGTTTGCTGTAAAGGAACAGCATTAGGAGGAAAAAGCCAAGAAAGCTGCAGGGATTAAAGAAGATATTTTATAAATTTGAAAGCAGCTGTTCAGCCATATGTGCTTACCTTTTCATTTTTTCTCAGCTAGCACTCTTTACCCTGGATCTGCACCAACCTGGCTTGTTTTTAATCCAGCGCTATCATTGCCTGAGTAACCAACACCCTCCCCATCTTCACAGCAGAATCAGCAGTAAGGAGGCTTTGCTCTGCTAGGATAAAACACACAAATTCTTCTCTGCCTTTAATTTATTTTAAATCCTGCAGATTCCAGTTTGTTGCAGTGTTTCAAGATCATGAATTCCTTGAGCAACTTGGCCATGAACCTCGCAGCCTAGGGCCATGTAACAGTGCAGCCATACATCTGCTTGAACCCAGATTACCATGCCCCCCATTCAGAACAGAACAGAAGCAGGTGATTAACTTTTATCATATGTTTATAACTTTGCTGAAGAGAGGCAGTACAAAGCAAACATTTACCTGATTTTTTCATCTCAGACCAGCAGCGGTTCCTGTTCGGGTTTAAATATGATGCCCCTATAAATATAGGCACACGCCTCATCACGGACAGAACTATGAATAAAATAACCTGAAATGAGAGCCAAATATTCCCAAATGCTCATGAAATTCCCATTCAGCTCACAATATCACCTTTTGGAAAAGCTTTCCATGCGCTATCATTTTGCAGCCACCATCTCAGGAGCTGCTAATTTACGTGGTGTGCTGTCAGGTGTGTGTTCTGTTATGTCAAGAAGATATTTCTTAACATATTAATTTATTTTATACTGAACTTTGGAAAGCCTTCTCGTGCTTTTGTCCTTCTGGGTACTTATTAATAGAAAAAAGTGACAAATGGTAGAACTACAGCCAAGATAGCATATTTAGAAAAGGAAAATGAATCACTGCACATTCGACAATGGATCATATCAAAACTGTTCTTAGCCTTGCATACTTTACATTCAATGGTCAATCTTTGAACCAACTACTGCCTGAGCTATAGGCTCCCCAACTCATTCATCACAGCATAACTCTTCCTTCTGCTTTTCAAGAAAATTACAGAAAACTGAAGTGCAATAAAACCCAAAAAGCTGGAAACAGAGATGACACCCATGACAACATTAAAAACAGAATTCTGAAGGTGTGCAGCCATCCATTCAACTTACAATTAATGCCCCTCAAGATAGATTTCTGCTTTTTTCTAATGCTAAATCCATCAGATAATCCATAAGAAGAACACAAAGCCTGTAAGAGTCATAGGGCACAAATAATAGAGACTGGGGATGGAAGAGACAGAGAAAAAACAGAAATATATTAAATATTTTTATATGAAGCCTAATGTACAATGACATTATAGTGCAACTCTTGATATAAATACAGTTACAGCACGTAACACAAAGTCCAA
This sequence comes from Parus major, assembly GCF_001522545.3. NCBI lineage: Eukaryota > Metazoa > Chordata > Aves > Passeriformes > Paridae > Parus > Parus major. Next base: position 66,310,587 of record NC_031773.1, read on the forward strand.
AATGATGCTCATGGCTCTTCTCTCCACACTGAAGTAAAACAAAAATTGTATTCAGACACTGAAGTGACTGGAACCAGATATTATTTTGGTTTTTCTACTTAATGTCACCTGTAATCAACTCCACACAAATTATCTTACTTGAAAAAGTTACTTTTCTTCTAGTTTTTTTAAAATTTTTCCTGCATTCTACACATCCTGAGTCTGCCCTTGCCAAAAACACAACTGCCAAAATACTGTGCCAGATCTTAAGAGTTTTCCAGCCAAGCTGCATCCTCAGGATGATTATGTTATTTACTGAAGTTCACTTAATTATCCATATTTTGAAATGCTGAAGCAGCCCTATAGTTGACTTTAGTCCCTCTTAATTTCATTTTATCAAAGTATATTGAAAAACTGCTCAGAAATCAAATTACTGCAAAAATTTCATCTCCTTTATGGTCATATATTCTTTTATGGAGTATGAGACATCTCTTGCTCTTCTGGTCTTGTATGCAACAGAGGGATGTTAATCAGAAAGGCATGTAGAACATCTGTCCCATGTCTACAATCCAACACCCACAAAACACCTCTAAAGAGCCTATAACACACTTAAGACTCAGAGAAAATGAACATAATTACAGTTTAATATGCCCCAAAAAGGTGATTGGAGAAATCAAGAGCACTGAGAGAGGAGTGACTGCTTCCAGACCTTAGCAGTGCTCTGGAAGAGCAAAAGGAGCTGCTCAGTATCACCTTTGAAAAGTTCTGGTAATACAGTAAATATGACATGCACTAAACCAAAATTTAAAATATGGCCTTTATCTTTAGCTCTAGAAGTGAGAAACTGCTGTTTTGATAGGAGTCCTATAAGACCTGTTACTTGTAAGGAGTTCTTTGCCATGTTTCATTACAGAGTTATAACTCTACTGAAACAATTTCAAGAGTGAATGTCAAACATCTGAAAATAGTTTGGTAGTGAAGAAGGAAAGGCCAGTGTAATACAGTTAAGAATAGTCTTTTTCCTCTTCCCCCTCCCATTTTCTTCCCATCACCCAGAACACTGAATATGCATTGGCACAGCTTGGGCACCTTACAGAATAAAAGAGAATTTATGGAGATATATGGCCTTTCATCTTCAAGGTACCTCAAAGCACTTTATGGAGCAATGACTTAGATAATGGAGTGACTGTGTTGGCAAACTTGACTCTCATTATTCCTTCAGCAATAGATCACACACAGTCGAGATATCACAACAGTGAGAAGTGGTAGAAATGTTGGCCAAAATCTGGGGCACAACCTAAAAAAAGACCAGAATCACAAAGGAGTCAAAAAAGATAGCTCTTATCCCAAGGAGGGCAACATACAGCATCATTTGATTGCTCAAAGTGATTTAATTGTTTCTATAATGGAGCCTTCCTGTGCTGTTTAATGTCATATACCATTCTTTTTCAAAAAAGTTGCATGTCTTAAAGATCTGTTTGCATCACCACAACTAATCAGATAAGGCAATTGTTTCTCAAACTTCATATAAAATGCAACTGCACCATTGCAGACCTTTTAAGCAGCTCTGGAAGAGGTGTATAAAGCCAGGCTGATAGGGGATTTTGCAATTTGCATTTTGGGAACGTTGCTGTGAAGCCAGCAGGACTGGCAGCCTCTCCCAGGTAAGTGTGAATAACATGTGAGGCACAGGATGCAAACAGCAGGAACTGGAGATCTGCACTCACTCACAGGCAGAGCCGTGATCCCGTTGGGAGCACAGAAATGTCTGGGCTGATGAGACATTTGGGGCTGTGAGATGGTGGAGCTCAGGCTCATGAGAGAAGAGGGACAAGGCAAAACAGGAACATAACCCTGCAATTCAGGAGGGCACCTGATTGGAAGAATGCCTTTTGATGTGGTCATGGAGCAAGCAGAGCTCCAGAACTGGTTAATTAGTGAGGATCAGCTTCTGCCTGTTCAGGACCAGCGCATCCTAGTGTGCAGGAAAACAAGCAGACAGATACTGGATGGAGACATAATCCTTTTTTGTAGTACCTAGTGACTGGCCAAGAGTCAATAGGAACAAGCTGAACTAGAGTAAATTCTTCTTAAATATAAAAAAAAAATAAAGTGAGGGTGATGGCGAAGAAGTTGTCAAAAGAGGCTGGAGATCCTTCATCTCTGGAGATGTTCAAAACTCATCTGAACACAGTCCAGAGAAAACTACTCCAGCTGTCCCTGCTTTGATCAGTGGAGTTGAACAAGGTCTCCAGATCTGTCTTCCAAGCTCTGTCTCTCTGAGAAATTATAGCTCATTGAAAGCTAAAAGGGATCACAATTATGAGATGATACCTATAAACACTTCAGTGACAGAGAGATACAGAGTGGTTTAACAGGTATGTCCACACATACATTGTGTCCAGAATAAAAATAAAGGCCAAAGATAAATATTGTCCACACATACATTGTGTCCAGAATAAAAATAAAGGCCAAAGATAAATAAAGGCCAAAGATGTTAAAAGTTTATGTTTATTAACTTCCTACAGCACAAAACTGTGGCTAAGGGCCAGGGTGGTCTGTTACCCCTTAACTCATGGAAGGTGACTAAGATAATGCCTTGATTCCTCTCTCAGTCATGAGCAGATAATTGTTTCATTTCTTCCTGCAAATGTAGGATCTACATTACAATTTCCCAAATTTCATCAGTTTTACAGCTCTGTTTACCTCCTGTCTAATCCTGCATACCTGGGGAATGACAGTGCAATGATGATTCACAGAAGAGGACCCCAGCTCAAGTCAGAGATCTACCTTTAAAGATTTTCCCTGGGGTCTGTGATGAATTTCTACAGGATGAGAAGGGGCTTAATGTTTATCTGACATATTCCTCCCTTTGCTGCCCTAAGCTTTTAAGCCCCCATTCCAACAGGGTTATGTCAAACAGAGTGCACCCTCCAAAGTCTCATGTAGAGAAGCACCCAATCCCTATTTCCTGCTTTCCACAGAGAAAACACTCAAAACCCGTGTGGACCCTCCACACACAGACCTGTGGGGCACTGCTGCCCTGCCCACAAATGAGAATAAAGATCAAATGAGGAGTAATTCATATGTATAAGGAATAAATTCCAGCAAGAAATTGAACCAAGAAGCTTTGGGCTCAAAGTAGTGTGGCTTCCTGCTGAGATAAGAAGAAACGACTTTGTCTCTAACCAACTAACTAGGTGTCACGGGTGATGTTCTTGCTTTAATGCCTGCCTTACACATGGTGCCTGATAACTTCAGGGATAAGGGGATAGAAATACATGTCACAAAACACTACCAGCATGTGAGTGGGATATGCATAAATGAATGGATGTGAATGGCTCTTTTCTAGGCCAACAGGCTTTCTGATGTTTCTTCGTTATGTCTGAGAGTAATCTTCAAACATGCAAGTCTTCCCTTGAAGAATACATTAGCAAAGGAAGGGTGTAAAAGGTTCTGTGTCATTAAGAGGACCTGGCTTTAAGAGCAGCTTATGCTGCTTGGGAGAGAGTAAATAAATTAAAGGGTCGATTTTAAAATTAATGTTCTACTGTACAGACCAGAGGTGGTTAGTGCAAAATGCAAGGATTTGTGCTGTGATAAAAATATCTCCTCATCAGTTTGTCTATAGAAAAGAAGGTGGAAAAACATGATTAACCTAGTGTCCATTTTGCTCCTAAGTTCCTTGGTCGAAGTCTAAACACAGAGAAGGCTTATTTTTGGAGGAGCTGGGACATCTTTGACCACAGAGCATCAAACTGGATCTGGTTTGATCTGGTTTGAATTGGTTGGGTCCACTTTGAGCCGGTTGGATCCAATCTGACATCTAAAACAATTAATCTGGAAAGCCTTTGGGTTTCCCCCATCACAACTATGGAGAAATGAGCAGTGCAAGACCAGTGCTGAAATGTGCTGAGGATCTGTAGAATTCACCTGAACTGAGACACCTGAGACTCAAAGGAGACAATAAGAGACTCCACACCCTTGATTATCTTTTTCCTCTTAAGAATTTCCATATGTTTTCAGTACAAAGTTCAATGTTTGGTGTCCAAATAATGCTGTTATGTGGACTTTTCTTTCTTTCCATAATTCTGTATGTTCAGTTCTGTATATTTGTAGATAATTCTGGATTGCTAAAGCCTTCATATTCAGGATGAGAGGAAAAACCCCACCTCTCCTATCAGAATATTTATAGGTGCCATGTTACTTATGGTTATGACTGTGTTATGCCAGCTATTACAATATTAACATATTTATATGTCATTTACTACACAAATGCTAATAAAACAAAACCAGAAAAATTAAAGAATGGTAAAATATCCCATTTATTTTTTTTTTTTTTAATCTTTGAAATGGATTTTTTTTTTGTAAATATAGCAAATGCTTCTAATTATATTTTAACAAGCAGTTGGGAAGAGGTATGCCTCCTATTGGATCCTAAGTGACTAAAAATGACCTACTTTAATTTTATTCATTATCTCTAACTGTTATTAGAACCTGTATTTGACATATGTGAATATTATTTGATCTTTTCAAACCACATTCATTCTCATTAAGAAAGCCCCAAGACATTTTCTTTCAGAATATTTTTCAAATATTCTGAGATTTTGCTTGTTATGTGAAATGTGACAGCACTTTCAAGTTCTTTATTATAGTTTTTTTTCTATGGCAAGAAGCAATTATCCCTTCCCAGTACTAGTGTCTAGTTTTGAACTCAATATTTAAGCAATTAGTATCTGTATCTGTAAATTAATACATCTATATTGCTAATGTAGTTTTAATCACACAAAATGAGTAAGAACAGCCTTTTCCAATGTTGCTAAATGTAAAGAAATGTTTATTTAAGTTAAAATGAAATTAAACTAGGGGAGGACAAGCAATGGATATCATTTTTTACAGCACTTCAGCTTTTCTTTCTCTGAAGAAGGTTACTTAAAGGAACACCACCTTTTTTCCAAGACAGTTGCTTGTTTTGCAGAAACTGAACTTATTTTCATACTTTTACATACAGTAATTGCTGACTATATAGACAACTTCATGACAGACTCAAATCCATTAAAGTACTTGAACTTTTAATACAAAAAAAACCTGGATTTAAAGTTAGGAATATGCTGAGTGCTATGCTGAAAATGTTTCAAGTCAGAAATTATATTTAGCTGTAATTAAGTATCAGGGCTATGAGTTATTATGAATACACAGTGATTGATAGAGATTTTGGTGTTTGTTATAAAGCTCCCTTTTTGGGAAGTATCTGTGATATTTCACTAGATCAGAGAAATGAATCTTGATATGTACAGATGCATCAGATTTCAAAATACATTTCATCAGTAATCTACACAAAATAGCTCTTCTGGCAAATGAAAACTAATTTCTTCATTTTGTTTTCTTATCTTGCCTGCAGAAAATGAGTAATAACAAAACTGCACTACACAGATTTGAGTTCATTATTACCTTCTTATGTTAATCACCAATTAACGTTTTCTTTCTCTCATGAATAAAAATTCTATAAATATTTTAGGTCCACTTGCTGATGTGCTGATGGATGGGTTTATCTGACCTGCAGATGGCTGTTGTTACATCCTATTCATTTTGACAGTCTCGGAATGTCTTTCCAGAAATGCTGGAGAGGAAAATAGAAAAGTTGAGAACGAAGAGAAAAAACTACTAAAATTGCACTGAATCTGCTATTCAGTTCAAATTTTGTGTAATACTCATGTCATTATATTTCTTTTCCTGATGTGGAGAGATTATTCTAATGCTACACTTACAGGCAAGTGAACAAGCTGATGAGAAAAAAATTGAGAGTTGGCTTAATATTTGACTATTTCAGCTAGAATTGCCTTAACTCATCTTTGCTAGATTGGTGGGAAAAGGTAAATGCAAAAATTAGTTCAGTTAAAGCTTTTCCTAGGAGTCTGAAATACCTAAATATGGGAACATTAAGGACAGGAGGTCTGAATGTTTGACAGACTGAATTCAGACCAAAAGAAGCAAGGCATGGAGAGAACAAAGCAACATCTGTACTTTGAATTTTTAACTTTCCTTGTTGACTCAGAGCTCTCACTGCCCAGCTCCTGCTGTCATTAAAACACAGACATTAGCAAGGTTTTATCTTAAACCCGTTCAAACAATGGTTTTTAACATGAGAAAGCAAGGCTTATTTTCTTAATCTTGTTCTTAGAAACAGTTGAACTCTTTTATCCTAGTCAGCCTGAGGCAGATATCCAACCCAGAAAATTTCAGCTAAATATTTCTGGTGTCTGAAAAAGTTGCAAACAGCAGAACAGGTGTCTTGTGCTACAAAGCAATTGTTAAGCAATTAGAGGCATAGATGTTCCATCTAAGATGTTCCACTTAGGTCATTTGTGCATGGACAATAATATAAACATTTTGTAGCCTTCATCACAAGGGGAGTTGCATAAAACTTGAACAAAAGAGGTCAAACCAAAATCAGTCTTGCACTAAACACAATGAAAAAACAGAGAAAATAGGTTTAGATTCAAGTTATCCTACAGTTTTGGTGTGCATGAACCATGAACCAAAGCATGTAAAGATTAAATTCCAATTTAAATTATCCCAAATAACAAATTAGAGCTCAGTGCAGGCTGAAGAGAAATGGGATAAATCTTTTGGTTAGTCCATAACAAGCTCCTAGATAGAATTATCATGGTACATATCAGCTATAACTGGTACAAAATGTGAAAGCACTGCAGCATCATCACCTCCTGAACTCATTCTAATGCTAAATACTCTTATTTGCTCTTATTTTTTTTTCACTCAAAGGATATTTCCACAATCCTTGTTGACAAAAAGTCAGTTTGCATGCATTGGTAAAATTCTGTTACTTATCTCAGAATATAAAAATGTTTTCCAGGGTGCAGTGTGAAATCTATGACTTCTACATGTATGATTATAATACAAAAACATGATGGAAACAGATGCAAAAGTGAAAAGAAGAAAAAGAGTATTTTAAACTTCTTATATATAAATGTTACTACACAAAAAAAAAAAAAAGGTACTACATGCAAAAGTTTTACAAAAATTCCAGAAGACTGGGTCTTTCTTTTCTTTTTTTATTTTCTTTCTTTCTTTTTTTATTTTCTTTTTCTTTTTCTTTTTCTTT
>NC_031773.1:66317878-66318228 GCF_001522545.3 Parus major
GAAGCATTTCATTCTTCCTTTAAATGTAGATTTTGGCTATGGGAATTCTGATATTTTCATCATTTATGTACAAAGTTAATAACTTTAACTACACTAAGAAAGCACTTTCAAAGGCAGAAAGCCTAGGGTTTGTTAAGGAGCTTAATCTTCACTGAAAATTATTTTCTCAGCCTGATGCTTTGCACCCAGATCATATTTGTTTCACATGGGCTTTCTAACCTTTGTTGCTCTCTCAGGAAATGCATCTATGATCAGTAGAAATGTGATTCTTCAAGTAGTTCTCAATTTGCTCCATGGAGAAGTGATGCCACTGGATAGGTGAGCTGATGTATTCCACACAGAATCAGTGG
>NC_031773.1:66319083-66333068 GCF_001522545.3 Parus major
TCACCTCTGATTCCAGCCTATGACTCAACACCACCATGTCAGCCAGACCATCTCCTGGAGCCTTAATGTTGCTTTTGTTTTAAACCATGCACGTAGTTACCAGAGAATAATCTGGCAGTAAGGAAGACATCCATCACTTTGACAAACCCTGGAAGAGGGAAATCTTGCTTATTTTTTTTGTTTTTTATTGGTACCATTACTGCCAGGATATGATCCTATGATATAGGAACAAATTAACAAAGTGGGGTTAGGAGGCTGTTTGATTTTCTAACATCTCAGGTACCTTTATGCCATTTTCTTCAGATGAGAACGTGAACTCTGCAGCCAGAGCTTCACACCTTGTTGGTTACTCTTCCAGAAAATAAGCTCTGTTTCTATAAATTGCTGTCCCCTGGGACTCAAGACATTATTCAACAGCTTGAGCAAGGCATGACCCACCCTGCCAGAACTGCAGAGAAATGGAGTAAAAGGAGACAGAGGGGCAAGGAAGATGCTGTGGCTGAGACTGTGACTCCAGGAAGGCTGAGCAAAGTGGCCACTGGAGCCATCTCCTGGTGCTGCAGGACTTTGTGCTGGAGTTGACTACAAGATTTCCAGAGTCTCCTTTAGCAGGTGTCTTTTCAGCAGAAAGATGAGGAGAAACCATTTCCTCAGTGTCTGTCTCTAGCTCCTAATGAAGAACTGCCTGCATGTGTGCAGAAGAGCCTGGAGAACTAATCTGCCTTGAGAGCTTTGATATGAGTGAGTATGAAAGTAAAATACATATCTCTTAAGGAATGCAGCCACTCTGAATAACACTGAGAGTTCTTTATCTCCTATTCAAATCATGATGATCATATTTTTAAAAATTACATCAATTTTTAAGCATCATTCATCTCTACCTTCTGCTAATTAAAATGTTCTCTGCCTAGTCCATATACATGCAAAACTGCAGTTTGCAGTTTGACAGGATTTTATTGAGCAGTATGTGAATTGGTTTAAAAGTAACCAGATTTGAAGCATCCATCAGTCAGTAACAGTGCACTCATAGGTCACTGAAGCTGTCAATTTCAATCAACTCTGTAATTAAATACATCACCAATATAGATTTTGTGTAAGAATGTCACTTGTTCTTCAGATGTCTGCTACTAGGACAAATTGCACTTCAGTGTCTTTGAATGTGCCTTCTAAATACAGTTTTTTAAAACAGCATAACATATCCATCCATCTCAATCCAACCTGCTGAACAGAAATATTTTTAACTGGTACACAGTCTAAACACTGAATTAAAAAACAATATGTGTGTTTCCTTTTCTGCTTAAATGAACGCTGTAATGCTACAGCAGATATTTATTGCTTCTCTTAAAACTCTTCTGCTGGTATTTGTTTTGTAGAATAAAAAGAAAGAGCAGTGTGTCACAAAAAAAAATGAGAAAAATTATTCACATCATCTGTAATTAAAATTGCTTTGCTTCATGTTCAAAAGTAAAAGAGCAGAATCTTCAGACATGAGAAAATAAATCATTAATTCTAATTTTTCTAGGGATAGAAATACCAGACACTTTCAAATTAAAAAAAAAAGGGGAAAAAAAAAGAAAAACCCATTTAGTGCTTTTGAGTGTCAGATTCCTCTATTATACTTGCCACTAGATTGGAAAAGTCTGAAACAAAGCTGAGTTACCAAATATATATTGCCTGCCATTTGATTTAATCTTCAAATAAGCTCCAGGAAGCAGGTCCCTGGACAGTTAATCTTTAGTTTTGTAGCCCATGCACATTTTCAATAAGGTTACCAGGGAATTAGGCCCGGTAGGGAGGGGAAAGGCATATTGTCTTATTCTAAAGACAACTGTCGAGATCCTGCTAGCAAATTATAACTCCCTTAATATAAAAAACTTTATTAGCCAGGTGCCCACTGCAGTGAAACTGTAGGCACTCAGGAGGGGATTGTTCTTCATGTTTTCTCCTTGGAATCAGATACTTCCCCAGTTTAAAATATATAAATTCTAAATATTATAGGTATAACACACTTTAAGGTGCAGTTCTGAGGCCCAGACAGTGCTAAGGAGGCTGCAGCTGAAAATTCTGAGGGGAATTCTGATGGATTGGGGGGTCAGAGATTTACCACATGCAATAGTGAGGCTGTGGAGGGCTGGTTTGTTTCCCTCTTTAAGGAGAATTTCACAGGTTTGTGGGAAACTGGATCCCTTAACGACTGCACCTCGAGCCAAGAGGTGTTTCTAGAAAAAGTGAAATACATAAATAAACTCAGGGCTTTATTTCCTGTGTTGTGCAGTCCCCAGGGTATGAATGAAACCCTGCAGCAATGGAAACACTTTAGAATCCTTTAGAATATTTAGGTCTACATTCACAACTCAAAAGCATAGGATACAGGCAAATTTTAAAATAAAGACATTTTAAAAAGACATGCAGAACAAGACATCACAGTACAAATCCAGTTAAAATATCCCAATGCACATGTCCTGTGTGAGGGAAATGTATATCTCTAGCAGAACAGTGGAAAACTAGTAATAAACAAAGGAAGAAGAAATGGAATTAATAAAATAAATATGATGAGACAATTTTTAATGAGACTTGGAGTAATACAGAACATACTAGACAGAATTGCATCACAGTGGAAGTTCAATAGCTAATTTGCAAGACTAATTTTGGCATTGGTTCCCCAAAAAACTGAAAAAAAGACATTCTACCTAATAAATTAAGGTTCAGGTAATAAAGTAAGATTCAGGTAAACATGTGCCTCATTTAAATGCTGCAGTAGGTTATAATTTATTTGCATTTTCTAAACTGTCAAGGTAAAGAAAGAAACAAACCAAAAGCAAACAAAAAAAGCCAGAGGGAAACCCACATTAAGAGATATAGAGAAAATGTACTTTGAACTCAGGGAAAATCCAGGGAAAAACAATAGATAGAACTTAATGGGTAAAAGAAAACTTCATCTGGCTCATAAATCAACATAAACCACTTTGTTTCACTAAATGTTCTCACTGTTGCACCATTGCCATTGTTAAGGCTGTGGTTTCTGTCTGCAGTCTCCTTTTATCTGTGAACTTGATGATTATACTTTTTACAATCCCATCAAAAAATACCATCGTGCTTCTTCCAGAGCAATGAAATTATTTGTCACAGTTTCAGATGACTTCTCTCTTACACTGAGGACAGCTAGGACAATGTCTCCTTCTCATCCTCACTTCCCTCTCACCTGCCTTTGAAGCAGTGTACCACACTGGTTTTGAAACTACTCTCTTTTGGCCTCAGTGACCCTCTTCTTTTGCACTTTTCTTTGTAGTTTTCTAATCATTCCTACAGGGTACTCCTTGGTAAACCCTCCTTATCCTCTTGCAGTGTCCTACTGGGGGCCTTTTTCTTCTGTCCACTTTTCATCTCTGGGTAATCTCATATGCAAACAAAAGCCCAGTGAAATGTAACATTGACCCCTAATCAATACCTGAGACAAGTCTCCATCTTCTTTTGGGCTGAATACTGCACCTCTCCCTCTTTCTTCTCTGCTCAGGCTATAAAGGGTACACAAGAAAGGAGGAAGATGTGCATTTCAAAATGTAGAAAGGATGAAGATGGGCCTCAAAGGAGTACCTTATTATCATCTGTAAAGCCACCTCCTCATTCATCTTCCTGGTCTTAAAATTCACTTGTGTGGTGCCCACAGAAGCTGAAAAGTGCCAGGTCCCAGCTGTCCTGAAGCTGCTAGTGTCTCTCTGTCTCCTGTTCCTGAATTCAACCATTATAGAATTTTTTATTTATTTAATTTTTTTTAAAATTTGTAATGCTTCTACTGTAAAATCCCTAGGGTAGGAGCCCTTTTTTGTGTCTGTACAGAGATAAGCAAAGTGAAACACCAGATTCTGACTCCATCATACAGGGACTGTGGTGCCAGAAAATGTTGATAACACAACTCAAGCATCTCTACCACAAGGAATCTGTGCTTCCTGTGAAAAGCTGTGTGGAACTGGAAGAACAAACAGCCTTGACTTTGGGAGTGTGCCAGTGCCTCCAAAATGCACTTTTCCTTAAAAAAGACACAAGTGCCTTCAAGATCTGACACTTGGTAGAAAGGGCTTTTGCAAGAATAAAGGCAACATTAAAATATTAAGAACTGAGTTGATCCTCCAAGGAGTAGATTATCATGGTCCATGGGGAAATATTACCCAAGCCCACCTTTGTATGGCCCCTAAGACTTAATTTTCTTCTATCCTCAGAAATGTTAAAGTATATTATTCTGCCTCAGTGCCCTGGAGCAAAATGTGCAGGATTCAGACCATAGTAAATAGATTACTGGGGAGAGGAATTTAAAAATCTGTGTGACCAAATCATGAGAACCTAATCACTCTACAACCCAACCAGAGAAATTTGAATAGTGTTTCAGGCACATTAACCTCAAATAGCTGATCTGAGCAATTTTTTTTTTCTTTTTTTTTCTGGTCATCAGTAACAGGTGATAACTCAATTGCAATTTTATGTGAATTACATTACAGTTCAACATACTTGAAGGGATCCTTCCATCAAAATTATAACTCAACATCTAAATATGAGGGGAAAAAAAGGTAGCAGAGGACAAGACATCCAAATTTTTCCTGGTACATTGTTTATTTTTAGGAACTAGGTCGATTTTACAGGGATTGATTAAGGGTCACTGGTAGTTAAGTGATATTTACTGTACAGCAGGCCTGTAACTTGTGAGGCTATATTTAACAACCAGTATAGGATCTATATGGGAAAAGATGGGAATAATGCAAGAAACCCTGCTTTCTCTGAGTACTCTGCAGAAAACCTGCCCTGCTGCACTATAATTCTACACAAAATTCTTATTTCTGTGATGTCATGCAAGTAACACAGCAATTGTACCACGGGAACACCTCCATGGATATTGGCAGTTCTTAATGATGATAAAGACACAGAATACATGCCAAAGAGTGGGATATTCCTTGGGTGGGTGGCTGAATACAGGAAATTTGGAGAAAAGCAGAATCAGGAGATTCTTTAAAGTTCAATTTGAAGTTTGGAATTTCCATTTTGGAGCATATAGCACATTTTTTTAAATGTTTTGATTCTGGATCAATAACAACATACTGGTGAGCCAGATACTGATGATTCTCATATAATCACTAACTTTTTGCAAGGGTGTGAAAGTATTTTTGTTTCAGGAAGCACCAAAAATGAGAGATTTCTGAAGGCAAAGTTTCTTTCTTTCTCTCATCTGCTGGATGAGAGAGACCTTGCATGTTCCAACTCTGGTTCACATTCTTCTTCATATTACATCTTCTATGCAGTCAGAACAAGAGGTCTCATTTATTTTATTCCACTTAAGTAAAAATTTATGAGGGAAATTAATTCTGTGTTAGGGTTATGTTCTGCTTCTATAAAACTAAAATCCTTTAGTCTAATCTTGACTTTTTAAATCATAGATGATGGTTAACAATCCAAAGTCTAATACATCTTGACACAAGACATTGCTTCAAATTCAAAAGTTTCAATGGTCCATTCTGAAACTAAAATGCTTTTTTTCCCCCACAATATCTCTAAAAATTTTCTGTATTCCCACAGAACATTTCAATGTTGACAGCATAAAATTTTTGATCACACCTGCTCTGTGGAAAAGGAATATTTTATATTCCTCCACTAAGGAAGTGGGAGTTTACACCTTGGAGAGACAATGACTCGCCCTGAACATGTACAACTCCTCAGTATTGCAAAAAGTCTCCTTAATGAAATGTTCTAGATAATTTATCCCTAGTAAGGTAGCAAATTTTCCTTGAGAATGTCATCTTGAGCATTATAGTGCTAAGCCATTCTCTTCCAGTATTACACTGTGATAAATAAAACGGGCAATGAAACTTCCTACGACTCTCAAAGGTGAAATTCAGCCTTAGATTGGCAACCATAATAAATATCCATGATTCTCAGATCTGGTTAACTGACCAGCCAAACAAGAAAGTGCAGGAGTGTCAAGCCTCCATAATAAGGATGACTTGAGCAGATGTAGTGCAAAGAGACCATACACTACAGATATTTCATTCATGCTTTCAGCACAATAAATAACGTTCACTTTTCACTAAGATGGACGTGGCTTTAAATAAAATCTTCAGGGTAAAGAAAAAAATGTAGATCAGGGATTCCAGCTGAAAAAAATTCTGACCTGACACTGATGCCAAATGGCTCACAGTATATGCCATAGAAGCAATATTTATTTTTCTCTCTCTCCCTACCAGACGTTTCAAGAGCCAAGGATGTCAAATGATGCAAAAGATACTTTCTGTTCTTGATCCCAGTGGTGATGTCTCCTCTGTGAACATTTCCATTCAGGAAAGTTTGACTTTCCTGGCACATTCTATGATTTTGAAAAGGAAGTATTTTATTTTAGTAATTCCCAAATATAAATGACTCAGGACAAATTTGAACTTTGTGGAAGCAAAGAAAAATTAAAATTGTCTTGCAAGTTGCCTTGCCTCCATGAAAGAAGGAGGGAGATTATTTACAAGAGTGTGAAGTAATGGGACTAGAGGGAATGGCTTCAAAATGAAAGAGGTTTAGATTAGATATTAGAAAAAAAATTCTTTACTCTGAGGGTCAGGAGGCTGGAAAAAGTTGCCAGGAGAAGTTGTGGATGTCCCATTCCTGGAAGTGCTCAAGGCCAGGTTGGATTCAACTCTGAGCAACCTGAGCTGGTGAAAGGGGGGTTGGACCTGGATGACCTTTAAGGTCTCTTCCAACCCAACCATTCTATAATTCTATGATTCCATGAAATGCCCTTGGAAGCAAGTTAACAAATCAGAGTTAATCTGCTGGAGACAAGTGCCACCACCCTTCTGTTCCTCCATTCAGAGTGGCCACAAAAGGAAGCCACCGAGCCCCGCAGGTGATCACACATTTCACCAAAACACAGAGAGAGGAAGAGAGGCAGAAAAAAGGGTGGTGAACAGGGAAGGTTTAGAAAGAGAACATGAACAGTTCCTCCTACCTCAGGTGTTCCTCACAAAGTCTTGTCTGTGCTCATCTTCCTGGAGATCCTCTGCCAAAAAGCAGCTCTGGAAGATGGGACATGCTGATGGATAGAGGATCAGGTTCCTAGCAGGTCTCCTGAGGGCTCACAGCTCTACTGCTGTTTGACTTTCCCAAAAGGAAAACCTGCCTTCCTTAATAACAGGACAAAAGGAAAATGAGGTAAAGTCCAAGATCTTCTTAAAGAAAGAGTTTAACCCCAAAATCTTCTGTGGAAAAATAAAAGATAAAAACAATGCAGAAGAACCATTTGGCAAGGAATGTGTTGCAAAGTTACATTTTTTAATATTTATTGGCCATATTAAGAAAAAAAAAAATTAAGAATTAAAAAAAAAGTCAAAGTATGACATATTATGATATTGTCAAAAGACCCAATTTGATTTAGGCATTAAAATCCCATTTTTTTAATAGAAACTTAGAAATGGACTTGGCTAGAACCTTTCAAAGAAATCTTTGCTTCATTTTTTAACAGCATGAGGATAAATGAGAAGCTTATGAGAAGCAAGACTACTGTGAAATAAACAGATTTTTTTCAGTCATGGCAGGAATCAGAGGACTGCAAAATTCAAAAAAAAGGATTTTTTCTGCTCAAAATGGGTATATTCCTCATTCCATGGGGGTCTCATTTTAACTTCTCAACCAAGGCTACTTGTAAAAATGCTGCAGGTTTCATTAATAAAACTACAAAATAAGAAGGTGACAGGTTTCTTTAAGCACTCAGGACTTGCTATAGAGATAGAACTGCCATGTTCAAGCAGCCAAGTACTATTTGTATGGTTCTGGAATATCACATTATCTGGAACAGAAGCCTTCACTCACCTTCTGAACACAGTGCTCCTACCAGAATCAAAAAGTAGGAACTTTATCCTACTTAAACCAGCAACCTGTTGAGGCAGGGGATGGTTTTCTTTTGCTGCAGAATCATAAAAGGTGGAGAGAATTTACACAAAATATGACTCACGGTATCACCACACACTTACTTCTGCTCTGAGCAGGAGTGAGCTTGCTCTGTGTGTGGCTCAGGCTGACTTGAAGCCATTTACTGACTGCATTCTGTCTCCCAGCAAAGCTTATTAATTTGTCTCCATGCTATATTCATATGTCTACACACTTGGTTTGTGTGTGCAGCCTCCTCAGAGCACGGGGATCCAAAGCTCACACCTGACTGAAAAATGATTGGTGCACATATATTGTATTAGATAGAACAGAAATATAATAACAGAGGGATAAACAAAATTACACTGAGAACAGCATCTTTGGGTTTTGTCACCCCTTTGGTGCAGGACAAGAAATACACTAAAAAACCCATTAGAGATGATTTTGCTTATAATTTGAAGCATATACAGTTTACAGATTATTAGATTAATGACAATTTGACCTTGAAAACACCTCTATCTGCTGAAAGAACAACACTCCATCACCTGTTTTGATTCATTAATGTATCATTTAACTTGGTATGACACATGTTCAGCAGTTATAATTACATTATGGCCTCCCTATTACATCAGCTCTGCTCCAAGTTTCTGTCACCACAAGTCCAATTTTCAACACAGAGCAATCCAGTGCACTCTTTCCTTATTAGTGTCATCTTTAATGTAGCACAGAGTCTGAACCATTACTTGGCACTGAGAGTTTAACAGCAATTAACCCCTGCTCTATCCCCAGGGAGAAGTACATCAGCAACTTGCCAAAACACTGTAAACAAGCTGGCCAAGATCAATGCAAAACCATGCTGGCTGCAGAGCACCTACTGTATTAATTTAGGATTGATATAGAAAAAGAGAAAATAGTCTGCATGAGATTGACCTAAAAGGATGGCCCACACAGGTTACACGATTTTCTGTAAGCTGAAAAGGGAAAATTCTAAATCCCTAGTTAGCCTCCTCAAAAAACACACTTTTTTTTTCTGTCTTGGATTTTATACTAAGTTGATCAACATAGGAATGGCAATGATTGCAGAGAATAAATATTTACTAACAGATAATATGTTAAAAAAGATAAAACAATGATTTTCTTTTGTAGGTGATGAATGAAATACATTTCAAACTTTACCAGTAAAGAAAGCAAAAAAAAAAAAGGTGAAAATGCCAAAATGGCAGTATCTCTGTGTTTCTGGTTATTGAAAAGGACAATACAGACCAAAGCCTAAACCAAAGCTGAAAGTTCTTCCCCACAGCACCAAAACAGAGCAAACCAAGGACTGAAGAAATCCCTGGAGGTCCAGAAGACCTAGAATATAAATTATTTGGAAAAAGAATGAAGTAAGTCTTACATATCAAATTTCCCAAACTCTGGCCATTTGTTTCCATAAACTTGTAAGTGGGAAGTTTTAAAATGGGTACTTTTGACCTAATTATAGAGCCAGATGTTGAGGATTTAAATGTAAAATACCAAATATTGATCTCTTAAATTTTAGGAACACCAAAGTGTGACAGTTTAATAGTGCTTTAATTGATTATCAGTGGCATGGGATCTTTGTTTTTAGACTTTGAAGATTTGGACTGAAAATTTGAAATATATAAACTTAAAATATATTCTTAAATCTACTAAAATATTTACTTAAATCTACTGGGAACTGCCATGGGTTTCACTTTTGAAAAATCAGGCTGCAATTTAACCCTTCAGTTCTGAACTTCCTGAAGAGCCACTCTTAAGAGAGTTGCTTAACAATTTTAGTATGTGATAATTTTAAAGCTCATATACACTATTACCTTCCAAGTATCCATTGTGGTTTGTGTTCTGATAAATTAATATTCCAAGCAGAAGTGTAGCAATGACTTTAATTAATTATGATCAAAGGAAAAGTTAAAAAGGGGAAGAAAATATGGTACTTCTAGGTGGGAATTGGGGTGCAAAAGCTGAAATGGAATCCATCTTCACGTGCTGATCCTGATGTGAAAATGCAAAACTGTCAGGTCTAAAGGTTGGGGCTCTTTCAGTTCATTTGCAAAAAGGAGAACATCTGAAACTTAGAACCTAAAAGCAAATTCAGTTTGTGTCTAACTGCTAACCAAAGCAGATGCAGCTCAGTGCAAAAAAATTCTCAACTGTTATAAAGTAATTACAGTATTTGCTTTTCGAGATAAGTTAGAAAATTGTGGTAATAGGAGGAATATTGAATAGAAAAGAGTGAGTGGAAACAAAATTAAAATTACAAAAAACAAAAACACTAACAAAAAACCCAAAGCAGTTTATAATACAGAAGGGTTCTTCCATGTTAAAAGGCTCTGATGTAGTTTCTTGTCTTAAATATTACAAATAAAATCAAGGAAGACCTGAAAGACTGTGAAGGAGAAAAGATGACTAGGAATAATTCTTGGAAAGTAAATTAAATACCAATATAATATTGCATTAGGAATGGAAAATTAGGTGCAGATCCAGATGAATAGAGTGATTCAGGGTACCTGCCATTTTTCACCTGCAGACCATGGGATTGCATGATGCTCTTTATTGCTTTTCTTACCTCTTCCTTGGCAACAAAAGTGTTTTCATCACAGTATCACTATTTTGTAAAAACATGCTTGGTTGGTAGCTTTCCTCCCAGGGGTATTTTGTTTTACTATGATGTAAACACAGGTGAATTTCATGCTGAACTGGCACTAGGAGGATAAAGAAGAGCACAGCTGTTCTGCAGCAAATATTCCTAGAACCTTACATCCACTTCAAATTTCACAGCAAGAGCTTTACCAGCATCAGTCTAAAAAGGAAACAAAACATTTTATACCAGCAGGGACAGGGATTTTTTCTGGAAATATGAGGATATTCTGTTTTGAAAGATGTAGTACAAAACACATTATATCACTCATGTTATTTTCATACCTAAAATAGGTTTAATATAATGAAGCTGAGAATCAAACTGTTAAGTCTTAATTTAAAAAAATATTAAAAAAATCAGAAATTCACTGGCAATAAATTACAGCTCTGCCTGGCTCCTTTATTCAACTATCTCCAAGTCAAGAGTCACAGATGTTAAGAGCTGTTACAATGCCAAGTTAATTTCCTGAAAATGAGTGCCTGAGGTTGGATGAAGAAGAATCTATCAGTTCAACATGACTGATAAAAAAGTAAAACAGAGTTTAGAGGAGATAAAGGTGATAATAGTGGAAAGAAGGAAAATAGGTTTGCTTTCCTTTCTTCAGTAATATCTCAGCTGATCATAAACACCACAACACAGGTACTCCTGAGAAATTATTCCTTTTCATGCTTGTTCTTCTTTCCTGTGCTCTCTGCAGGGATGATGCTTCCATCAGACATCGCAGAATTCCCACACTGCACCACAGTTCTTGCTTCCAGAGGAAATCTGGCTCTTTTATACACCAATAATCCATCAGCCCCACAGGTTGGGATGGGAATGAATCAGGGCAACAGAGAATCCCAAGTATGCCACCACAACAAAACAAACAATAATATTGAACCATCTTATTACTGTTTCTAACCAATTTGAACAAACAGGGATTTTTTTTTTCTAGTCCAACAAGCCCCCCCAAAATATTTTTCGTTTTTATTTCCTGATTAAAGTCAAAAAACTATCTGCAGAAGGGGGTTTTATCTACAAAAAAAACTTTTTTTTTTTGAAAAGAGATCTTTTATAAAAGAAAGTTTCTGACCACTTCCATCACTGATCTTCTTTGAATTTCCTTCAGGTATTTCCAGATGTGAGGAGTACTCCAAAACTCCACATCAAGGCTGGAGGCAGGACAAAACCAGGGTTGTCAGGGGTTTTTTGTACCAAAACCCAAAACCAAGAGAACCACCTGTTGTGACCTCTTGCACCAATTGACCCAAACACCCCTAAAATGGGACTGATTTCTGCTTGGCTGAAGGCTATAATGCACAACCACATTCAGGCTTGGCTCCAACTCTCTGGTCATTTTTTTTCCTTGCATCCTAATCCCCAAGATGAAAGGATTGTTTATATATCAAATATGAATGTGATCATATGAATATGAATAATACCATGTGGATTTATCTACCTGTCCTTGTTGTTGTATTGCTTGTTTCTCTTATTTCAGGTATCACTATTATCACTATCTCTTCAAGAAGGAGTTTACTGTAATCAAATCATCTTTAATCTGTTTAAAGAGCTAGTGTTTCATAGTATTTCATTTTTAACATGCTGCTGCAAGGCAGAATTTCCAGTCCTTGCATAGTCACAGCAGCTCTTCTCCATACTCTTTCCAGCTGTTTAATACCCAAGTAATATAAAGGACCTGATTCTCTGGGACTTGTTTAGTCATTCACAACTCTGAAAAAGGATTATAAAAGAGAATCAGTGATGTGTTCAGCCAGCCAGATACCAGTGTAAGTGCCAAGAGATGAAGAGCTGGGCCTAGTACTCCAGAGATCAGCAAAAAAGTTTCATTTTGCCTCCTTAGAGGATGTACAGGTCACTTTTCAGACCCTTATTTTTGCCATCATGCACCTTGAAGTTTAACACTTTTGCTGTGACATTCATCAAATATTAGAGTCATCAGGTATGTCTTCTCAGAAAGTCAAATTACAGTTTTGAAGAAATTCCTGGGAATCTAAACCATGCAGCTCTGTTCAGCTTTACCCTGAACTGTGTCTGTGTAAATCTTTCCTTCTTGCAATTCTTCCTTCCTCATTACATTTGAGTCTTGAGTCACTGAGCAATTGTTTCAGACACAGAATCTAAAGTATTTCTCATCCCTTCTTCACTCTGATTGGTGTCATCTGTAATAAAATAAAGTATATTTCCAAGAACTAAAAGATGAAATTACACCATGAGCTAAAAGCAAAAGTTAAAGAGCATGTACACTTTTTCTGTTCCTCCTAACACAGTCATTCTCAGGCTGAACCAAGGGAAAACAATTGGCACAACTTAAAAAGGACTCTAATAATGGCCAGTAGCAGTATATATCTGGAACCTTTCACCTTCAGAATGGATTTGGTCCAGACTGAGAGCAATTTAAAAGAAATATTGACTTCTGGATGCTTAGTGACCTGTGTAAAAATGAATTAATAATCCCAGCTGTTTCCTATAGGACATCACTAAAAGTGTCAGCGCTGTTGCCAGACCAAACGGCCCTTTCACTGAAAGGTGGAAAAGATTTTTCACTTCATTTATCAATACAGCACGCATAAATAGGTCACAGACCAGCCAAAGAAATTGAAATCCTTCCAAGTCCCTGGCAGATTTTGCTGCATCCTGCAATCCATCACTCAGCCTACACGTGTAGGGACAAGTTGCCCATGTGCCCACGTGTGGGATATTGAGTTGGAAGGCAAGTGACCAACTTCCCTGGGCTACTGACAACACGAGATTATTGGAGAGTCACCAGCTCAGAGTGCTGGGCCTCTCTGGAATGAGTGGACAGACACAGCACAACGAAAAAAAAGCCAGGAATAGACAAATCATTGACTTTCTTTCCTACTAGACAGCTGGACAATGCAGAGAAACTCATAATTTGTTGTTGGCAAAGGCCAGTAACCAATTGCTGTTCAGTAGAACACAGGCTATAAATAGAGGGAAGTGATATATTTCCTGAAGGTAGCTCTTGCAGGTGTCAGGGATAGGTCAGAGAAAGAAAAGAACATCAGCATTTGCACAGATCTATGTGAAAATTCAGGTTTTACTGAAAGAGCTGTTCAGCTATAAAAAGAATGTTTTGGCATGTACACTTTTCTTAAGCTATTTGCAGATGGTTAAAAATACATTATGATCCAAAGATTTAAAAGTCCAGTGAAAAATGAGTAATAGTTCAAATTAACATCTGTATTTTTTAATTAGCTAAATAAGCTAATTAAATTATAAGCTAATAAATTAAATAAGCTAATTAGCTTAAATAAACAAATAATGTATTATATATATGTAATCAGTAATATATAATATATAAAAATAATAAATATTATTCTATATCTTATTATATTTAATTTATCATAAATAAATAATAAATAACAAAATATTATATTATTAAAATATATATTATTGCATATTATATATTAAC
>NC_031773.1:66333798-66364349 GCF_001522545.3 Parus major
TACAGTTTTCTTAAGCTATTTGAAGATGGTGAAAAATACATTATGATCCAAAACTTTAAAAGTCCAGCCAAAAATGTGTAATAGTTCAAGTCAACATCTGTATTTTTCAATTTGCCAAATTAGCTAATTAAATTATAAGCTAATAAATTAAATAAGCTAATTATATTTTATATATATCTAATCTATAATATATATATTATGTTATTATATATAGAATGTATATATATATATATAAAATAATGTTTTGACATGTACAGTTTTCTTAACTGCTTGAAGATGGTTAAAAATACATTATGATCTAAAACTTTAAAAAGTAAAAAATGAGTAATAGCTCAAATCAACATTTGTATTTTTTAATTGGCTAAATGATTTTAAAAAGCTTTCACCAAGAAATGGGTTTTACATGTCTTGTTCTCCCTTCTTTTATTTTTTAACAATTAACTTGTGGTCATGAGGTGTTTGTCCTCTTCAGCTGAGGTTAAAATGAGGAGCTGGAATGGGGTGGCAGAAGAGCTTATATACCATTTGTTTATTTTTTGGGTTTTAACTCCAGACTAGCACAAGAAATAGCTTTTGTCAGCCAAACCTACCAGATCCATCAAAGCAGGAATAGAAATGAGAATTTCTAGGTTTCCAACTAGCTTTTAGCATATTTCCACTGTGACTGTGGGACGTGATTTTTTTTCCATGTGGAAAATGAAAAGGGCAAATACTGTGCAAAAATAAATTAATTTTAATTGGCAAGACTATTTTTAAGCCCCAAATGAAGGACACTACTGACTATATATATATATATTTTACCAATAGGTTATGTATTGTACTGCAACCATTACCAATATCTAGTAATTAAAGTATTTCAAGGGATCTTCAATTCCATGATATTGAGCTGCACAAAAATAGAAAACACTGTACTTTATATTATGGTTCAAATTATAGCATCCTGAATATCCACTGGCACCATGAAAAAAGCAAATGTATCTCATTCTTTTTTTCACTCTGGGTATTAACCATATAAAGACAATTAATCAAATAAAGACAATGTGGGTCAGAACACCTCGTATAACTTCAGGCATCTTCAGACAGGAGATAGAAAATCTCTGAGTGCTGTCAAAAACTCCTGTAAACATATGAGGAAGGATAAAAAAACCCTTCCAGGCTCCATTCTTCCTAACCCAAAATAACTGCCTCAATTAGGCAGATTAATTATCAAGCCTATATGAAGGTATCTACACCAAAATTTGGTGAAATGGATCCTGCTATAAAAAGCTGGGAAACTGGGAAAAGGTCATTTTCAGGAGGATGATTTTTGTGTTGTTTTGACATTGAGCTGAGTACCTCTAAAACCTCCTATGAGTGCCAACCCCTCCTCACCATCCCAATTCCAGCCTGAGACTTTGACATCCAAGGAAGTGAATCAAAATAATGAGGCCGCCACTTGCAGCAGGACTATGATGAGCAAGTAAATGAAATCATGATAATTAGAAACCCAAATGCAGGCAAAAAGTTGCACATAGCCTGTTCATCTCTCTCTCTCTTTTTTTTTTCCCCCCTCAGGCACTAACTTATCTTGGCCAAACCCTCCTCTCTACAAGTTCAGAGATATTTTAATTTTGGACTTCAAATGGAGTGCAAATAAAACACCAAACCAACTTAGGATGTTGCACAATTGTCAGTGGGGCCTGTTTTAATATTTAATGACCTGGACACCTGTGAACTATTGCTAAAAATAAAAAGAACTAATTTAAAAGGAATTATTGACATAATATAACACATGATAGTCTGTTAATAAAAATGCATACTTCTAATTGAATGCTGGCACCTAGCCACCAACTAAGCATAACTTCAAAAGCAACAGCTGGGAAAGCATCTTTTAGATTTTAATTACAGTAGCTCGTAAGCAACTTATCTTTTCAACTTCTTTCTTCAGAAAGCATTTCTGTTTCATAGGAGTGAGTTCAAAGGTATTTACAACATGTAGGGTAAGAGAGTTAGCTCTGACATAGTCAAGCTTCACTTGTAAATTTGAATTCTGGACTAAGACAACTATTCTCAGCTTTGAAGTGTGAGTCCCATTTGAGCCCAAAAGAACACAGGCTTAGAGCTTTCTGCTCAGGTTTTTTGTTCCTTTTTTGTCTATAGATGTAGAATAAGAATTTTTATCATATTTATTCTATGATTTGTATTTCAGCATTATGTCAGGGCTGCCACTGAGTTTGAGGTTGCATTATGCAAGTATTTTACTATTCAAATACATAGTGAGCACACATAATCACAGATGATTCAGCCAAGAAAGGGAAAAGGAGCTATTGAAGGATTTGGGAAATGGGAATGGAGACAGACCTGAGTCCTGAAAAGTGATAAATTCTGTAGCTGCATCCAGAAAACTGTTTTCCCTGTGTTCAGAAAAAAAAAAACAAAAAAAAAACAATGCAAGAATATATTAATAAAACTCTAAATGAGTTTAAATTATTTTCTAGACTGGCTACAAGCCTTGACATTTTTGGAGAACAGGTACAGAGGAAGTTGTGACTTATTTGATATCTGAAGTCTTACAGGCTGTGATGCTACTCTAGCTTTCCTCCACCACAAAGTGAGACACAAACAACCACAGAATTACTCTTCCCAAACTAAAAGAGGTTTCTACAGCCCACCTCTGTCCACTGACTGAAGAATTCCAGACAATTTCTTTAGATTGAGCCCCAACATTTTAGCCAGCTGACATTAAACTCAGTCCTGCCTCCAGTGTCTTTGTGTCTGTGTAAAAACACTGCAAAAACAGAGGAAATTAACTGTCCCTCTATGGTTTGAAACAAGAAATTCACCTCCAAGACTCTCATCCCTCTCTTGCTCTGATATGCAAAGACATTTATGCAAGCCAAAGTGTTGGGTTTTTTTTATTAGAAACTATACCAACCAGAATAATGTTTATTTTTTCACTTATACAGTTAATAGAAAGATGTGACTATAGGGCCTTATAAAAAGCAAAGTCCCTTAAAAACACACACACAAACTGTAACAATATCAGCAGATAAGCACCAGGAAAAGGATATTGGAGTGAGTTAAAAATATGTTATGATCCAAAACTTTAAAAGCCCAGCGAAAAATTTGTCATAGTGAGTTTATAAAATTTAATAATTAATAAATTTTAATAAAGTTTTGAAGTGTGAGTCCCAGTTGAGCCCAAAAGAAAAATAAGTGATAGAAATAATCAATTGTGAGTTAATAACTACATTTGACATAATCAGGAGGACTTTTAAAGAGTTTCTAAAATGTTGCAGACTCTGTGAGGACATGTAGTACAAGCAGTAACTCAAAAAAAGTTTATTTATTGAAATGGAATAGAGGAATTGGCAAGTGTAATGGAAAGAGATGAAACCTGAAATGCACTAGAGGTCTTTTCCCATCCCACAGAAATAACAGAATCACAACATCACAAGTTCTTAAACTTGCTGAAGGATTTTTTTTAACTGCTATTCTATTAACCATTAGTTAAGAGCTATATCTAAGTCAGTTAATCTAAAATACAGCTCTTTCTACCTTTTCTGCAAAATCAAAATTTCCTTTACCTTTTTTTTGTGGCTTTTTAAGACATTATTCATGCAGAGATAAGAGTATATCTTTACAGGAAGATAAATAGGATGCAGGAAGACTCAGAGTCCTCTGTCCACTCTGCAGGCATAATTCAGGCCAGGTTTTGACAAGAGACTAAGGAAAACATTACTTGGTTTTGTGCTAAGGTGTCCTGTCCTTCCAAATTGCACAGGACCTCCAGGAGAAAAGATGAGAGAGATGAAATAGGTCTCTCCCTTCTCAGGGAGACTCTGCCAAAGAAGCCTCAAGCACTGACCAACAAGTTTAGCAATAAACAGTTTTTTGCATTAACTTCCAGTCCCAGTGGAAGTGGCAGAACAATGATTCCTGAATCCTCCTCTCCTGCATTGGGATTGTGCTGGTTTGAATGGCAGCTACACAGCCCCGGATATCCTATTAAAAAAACATGTAAAAAAAAATCACATTAATTAATTAATGTGATTTTTTTTTTACATTAATTAATTAATTCACATTAATAATCATTCCCTGCTACTGAAGTACCAAAACTTCACTCAGAACTACTGTAATCTAGAAAGCTTCTGCAGAGTTCACCACAAATTTTGGAATACTATGATTGTGGTTGTAAAGCCCTACCTGATTAAATTTTTGCATATGTAGCTACACACCTTTCACAGCAAAGTCCAATATATTCCCCAAACCTTGCACTCTGCATTTATACCAAAGGATACAAAAAAAAAAAAAAAAAAGAAAAGTTAATAAAGAACTTGTGATCCAGTGTAAACAGGATGACTGGAGTTTATTAATCATAAATGAAGGTGATGAGTAGTTCAGGAGTTATATAAATGAACAGGCAACCTTGCTGAGAGGTCAGAACCTTTCCACAATGAGCTGTGAGCCTTGCAAAGTACCTTTCTAGATTTAGGGTCAGAAAGCATCACAAATTAAACTACTGAGTCTGAAGGATGTTTTACAACATTTTAGTTTTGTCCTGTCCCTCTTGTTAATAGCTTTGGGTTTAGAAGTATTTAGTATTTAGTACAAATAACTTGGTAGTTAGGTTTTTAGGGGTTTCAACAGAAATATTTTAACACAGATAACACCTGCAAAAGCAATAAGATTCCCTTTCCAAGAGTTTGGCCTGCTTCACTGTAATTATAAACACTAATCCTGTGGTAAAGGATTTGGATTACAAAATTTATTCTTTGTGTTATGGATGCCAGTATCCTCCAGCCCATGCTGAGGTTACTGTAGAAAAGGGATCCACTTTTAAAGGTTCCTATTTCCACTCTGAGATAAAATTTTTCTCAAGTTGCTAACATCTCCATCTTTGGATTGTGGGCTCAGTCCTTATAAAGGCAACTTTAGCTGTACTATGCAAATTTAGCTTTTAAAATTAAAAGAAACTATTACATTTGTATACATGTCTCCTTTTGTCACAAATATTGAGGGAAGGGGGACAGATTTCTAATGGCAAGCATCCATTTAGATGTCAAAGAGAGTTTTGTATGTCCACTAAATTAAAACATCATTTGCTGTCAAGCCCTAAGGATTTTGGCATTTCTTCTGATTTCTATTTATGATAGCTCTCAGGGGACATGCTGTGAAGTACTTTTGCCTGCTTTAGGCCCAATTGTATGTGACAAATGCATTAGTTTTTAATACCAGAAGTGGACATATACTTTGATGGAGTATGTCTTTAAGCCATCAGCTGTTGTCTGCTACCAGCTTTTTACAAAGGCACTTAAAACAAGATCACCCCCAGCTGCCTTGACAATGAAATCCCTTTTCCCCCTATAACCAGAGCAAAGCCAGCTTGAAATTGGCAGAAAGGCTTCAAATGGGGTTTGGATCATGACTGTAAAGCTAAAAATTCCTAGAGCTCGTTCTGTTTTCTCCTCTTCATGGCAAAGCAGATTGTTCCCTGGTGCACCAGGCTGTGTTCATGGCTCCAGCTCTGCACAGCTAAGGACCTGCACAACATTTTCAGGCTGACATCAGCAGCCTGGTTATGCCACACCATTCCCATGGAAAAAGGTTCCCTGCTGGGCTGTCCAGTGCCAAATCCCCCTCTGCACATCACTGAGCACCCTCCCTATCCCCTCACACCCCTGCAGCTGCTGCCAGGATCTCCAAGTGTGATTGTTCTGAGTTCACTCTCCCAAAGGTCGTGGTGCAGCTTGCACCACGTGTGGGCAAACAGCATCAATGTTCATTCACAGGTTTGAGCACCTCAGTGAAGGCACAGCTACTTCAGACATTCACCAGTTTTTTCCTTCCAGCACACAATGAAAACATATCATCTTTGTTTTTAGCCCCACTAAATATATAAATGTGTCTTAAGGTATAAGTTAATTATTAAGATATATGTTTGGCTCACTGAACATCTGAAAATCACCTCATTCCATCTTTCTTTCCTTGTCCTTTGGCTTTTCATTTTTCAGTAGCCAGCTGCACAGGTTCTGAATTACCACTGTAGCAACAAAATTTCTTCAATGTTCCAATTAAACAATGCCTATGGTACAAAAAATACATAAGAAATTAACTAGAAACAGAACATCAACGTTGAACTGTGGTTTTGCTTTATTTCATTTTCATTCTGGTTTATAAAACCTTCTGGGGAGGCTGCTATAGTCTTATCACTATATTTTCATAGCTTCCACTTTGCTGATATGTTTTTATCTAAGCCAGTCAAATACCAAAAGAATCCAATACCACAGATTACATTCTTTGATGAATGTTTCTATTATTTCCTAAATAATTTATCTAGCAAAGCTGCAGAATCTAGTAAAAAGCAGCAAAACATCGCTCATCACATAAATTATTTGATTAAAAAATTGAAATAATTGTTGAAGGGTATATGTGACATATAGTATTTGGTTTAGGTTGTCACATACATGGCAGTTTAAAGAGTTAAAAAGCTTTTGGGTTATTTGGGTCTATTATTTTTGGTCTAAGAGCAGATCCCAGTTGCAGAGACTTAATAGTGCAGACACTAAGAACTGGAGCTTCAGTTTGAAAAAAGCACCCTTGTTTGCATTTGTTATTCAAACAAATGTTTGTTATTCAGATGCCTGAATAACATTTAGGTTTTGTTGGATGATGTGTAAATGCAATTCCTTCTATGAACACACATGTCTCTTTTAGTCTTCAACTGGAAACAGTAGCAACAATTTTCTTCACTGAAAAATTAAAGGACATACCTAACTTCTGCAGCTATGCCATCAATACTCCTCATGAAGTGTTTTAAAATTTTAGGAGAGTCTAAAATATGATGTTATCTACTGACTTACTGCAACAGCAGGGGAAATCAAATCACCCCTGAATGTCTTATTAGAGCAATCTCTCTTTGACACTTCTCTACATCTTACTTTCACTTCTTCAGTGCATTTTTTTAAATTAAAAGAGGGATTTACAGGTAAAAATATTTTAAGAAATAATCACATTAGTGCTTTCTGGAAAAAGGAATTAGATGTGAAATAAGAAAAAAAGAGAACTCTGGGACTGTAAGGCGAACTACATCTCTATTTTGCTTAAAACCGAGAGAGTTGTTCCTTCTGTAGACTGCAAGCAGGTCTTTAGTCACACTTCCTTTTCTTTCAATTCCTTTTTCAGACTGGTTATTTCTAAGAAGTGCCTTATTTCCCTTTATAGTACAAAATGTGGTAAAGCTGAAGAAAGAGCCTTGGTGTCCAGTTTTTTTTCCCAAAGAACAAATTCAGAATCAAGTCAAGCGCCTACCTTGGTTTTTCCTCCTTCCCCCTGGAGCGAGGCAGTCTCCTGGAGAAGCTCTTTCACTGCTTCACCAGCTTATTTAGATACATCTGCCAATGATGTGTGACCCCAGAGACCTTCCCTTACAGACTCCATGAATTGGCATGTCGAGTTATTGACACTGTTCATGTTATTCCCTTCTTCCCTCCACTCCCATTGCCAGGGCAACCAGGCAGTTCCTTCTTCTGTTGCCCTTTTCCCATCCTGGAAATGGAATTCCAGATAATTTTAGTGAGGAGGTGATATAAAAGTAGATTTTTATTGAAGGAAGTCAGGGACAGTTAGAGAGAGATGTTCACAAAAACCCATTTACATGGGGTGAACATAGCTTTTGTAAGTTTAGGAAATTAGCATAATTGACAAAAAGCACCAATTAGGAGGACAAGTGGTGATGGAATTTTTCTTCTGGGTCAAGCCCTTTTTAAGTTTTCTCCCCTTCAGTACTAGCTGTATTTTGTCTGTGAAATGTATCTCCAGGAGTTGTTCCCAACCTTGGTAGCCTGGAGAAGAACTGAGTTAGAATAGGGACGTCATACCCTCTGCAGTTCTGGAATTTTTGTCCTTCTGCCTAGGGAAAGGCCATGGAAAATTACTGGGAAAACTAGTCACTAATAAAAAGGCAACAAATACAACTAATAAATACACTAATAAAAGGCAACTTTCTTGTGTAAAGAAAACATAGAACATATAAAAGGAAGAAAGGTAAAACCCAGAACAGCATCACTTCTTAGTTGCAAGGTTTTATTCACGTGGATGGGTGTCCTTAAGGACCACAGTGTCTGAGCTTTCCTGCAGACCAGGATTGCTGCATGGAGCTCCAACCCAAGGCAGAGCTTTGTGCAAGAGCTGGGAAAGGAAACAACAGCAGAATGCAAGAGATTTGTGAGCTCCTTGGATCCACTAAATACCCAGAAGCTCATAATGACCTTCCAAAAGACATTTTACAGGCTAAATCATCTCCTAAAGTCATTTATAATAACAGTTTAATACCTGAATATTAGGACTAACTTGAATTGTCAGGAGCATGGACTTGGTCATGTAATATGTCATGTCTATCTGCTATGATCCCCAAATTCTCTTTCATTTTTCCTTATAAAGGAATTAAAAGATTTCTCACAGGCAAGAACCCACCAACCTGATCAAGGGGATGCCACTCTTGTTCTTTTTATTAGATGATCACAGAATGGCTGAGAAATTTTGAAGGAATACGTCAAAATATTACAAGTTCTTTCAATTTGATTTTTAAAGTCACAAATTATGAGCTCCTGGAAAATCATGATGGATATTCACCTAGCCTGAGGTGGAGCACCAGTGATGAATCAGTTTGCAAAATATACCCTCACACCTGAACCATATTAATTACTAAAACTGGGGTATCTAACTAATTTATCAGCTTATGTTTATTTACATTATTGATTCATAGAAGAGGAAGTGCATATTGAAAAAAACAAAATCTTGCAAGGCAAAAGGTTTTTTTGCAAAAATCTCTTTTTTTTTTTTTTTTTTTTTTCAGAAGAAAAGAAGTCTGTGTAGGAAAAATTCCAGAAGCTGGCTACTGTTCCCTGTGATTTGACAGAATCACATGCCAAAGGCTGTTACTGATTAGGAGCAGAGATTTACAAGATTTTTAGGATCAGGGATTACTTTCATTATGGCAAGAATTCCATTTAGTTCTACAGTTCATTGGGTACGTTATTAATGATGATTTTCGTTGATGATATCAACATATTTCCTTGGAACACATCAATTCAATTTAAAAATTATGTAGGATATTACTGAGATATTTTGTTTCAAATATATAATTTTATCACTTGATAACATGTGTATGCTTGATAACATAGCAGAGGGGTGAAAAACTGTTCTGAGAAAGTTAGAATACTTAATGTTATTAGTTAGAATATTTTAAAATTAGTTTAAATATTTTAAAATATTAGTTAGAATATTTTAAATATAAACTTTTCATCCTGACACAAGATTGAGTGAAACTGATTTGAAATCAAAAACAAATATTGGAAATTTCTCAGGGAATGGAAATTCAGCCACTTCTAATTAGACTGGTACATCAAAAGAAACAAAAGTTTATTTGACAATGATTGTGTTGTTTTTTTCCTAGTGATTGTGATTACCTTAGGATCAAAGCTCTACACGGAAATCACATTAAAGCATGCCTTTAGGTTATGTATAAAACAACAATAATGTTTTCTCCTTTGTGTTGATGAAGAAGCAGTGTTCTTTCCTTTTGATGCTATTGCCATTTTAATGTTTTCTCTAAGAAAAAACCCACAACCAAACAAAGTGAAAAGTTGTAAATCTCACTGTATTTTTCCCTGGATCCACACATTCCTTTCTTACTTTTACAGCCAGGAATTTGTCTATACATCCTGTGACTGTTAAAGATCTCTTTGCTTAGCAAATTCTCAGTAATTTGAAAAGTCTAACTCATCATTTCTTGAAGGGCAGCTCAAAACTTTTAGCTTTGGATTTCAACATTTAGCAAATGGGTTTGTCTTCATTTGATGCAGAAAACAAAACAGCCATGTTAATCACAAAAGTGACTCTCTGCTTTAAGATTGCATCCTCTACACTTCATTTAAATCCACTGATGCTAAAAGATTTTTAAAAGGTACAAAGAATACGATTTCCCCCATATCACCCCTTCATGAGGAGCAAATCACAGGTCTTGCACAGAATTTCTAGTCTCATTTTCCTGATTGCTTTTCTCCTCCCATTATTGTCTCCAGAGCTGCATGGCAATAAGATCAGCCAGAGGCTGTCAGAGTTTATGTCACCTCTGCTCTTGGAGGTGCTCAAGATCCAGCCACATCTAACCCTCAGCCACCTGATCTGCCAACACACTCTGAGCAGTGACACGGACTAGAGAGAACTCTCTTCAAACTAAAATAATCCCTGAGTTTAGCTAAATATTAGTTTCTAAAGAATGTTTTCCTAACCAGGCTGAGGAAGCCTGGGTTTGTTTTTTATTTTGTGTTTATTTGTCTGTTTGGGGATTTCGTTTGTGCTTTTGTCTTTGCTTTGATTCATAATTTGGTTTCTTCTTCTCTCGGGTTTTGCTCTCCTTCTGGTATTTCCTGTACTTTTCTAGCCTCCCTATATCTTGACATATTTATCTCAGAGGAATTCCTCCCCATTGGTGCAGGGTTAATTTGTAAAGGAGAAAAAGGAGCGCTTTTAAGTTTTTATTGATATTCTGCCTCCTGGATAGCTGCTGATCATTAGCATTGGCCTAAAGGTTCTTCTGTCTTTCATCTGGTTTAGGGCTCATTGACTATCTCTTGCTAGTTATGCTCCAGCTGTCATAGCTACTGCTCTGCCACCATTCTGGAGCTGGCAAAACAAAAGCTTTCCCTCTGCCTAAGCTGCAGAAACTCAGAGTATTAGGTTATTCCACAGATAAAGGTGGATTCACACTCTCATTCCAGTTGGTGGAGCATCTCAGTTGTGAGCAAATATCACCTATTTCTGCTGCTCTGGCCATGGAGGCAAAAATTGTTGGTGACAGATGTGTGACAAACAGCTGGGTGGTGCTTTAAAACAATAATGTTTGCTCAAAGACAACAGATCAGAATTACAGAGTAGTGAGCTGCATATTTCTTCTTCTGCTGATTTAACTAAGATAATGTGAATTATAATGGTATTTCCAGCCATGGTCATTAATATGTTAGAGATATTATTATAAAATAATAATAAAAAAAAAGGAGCCATCTTCAAAGCTCTCTTGTTGACTTCCCCTCAAACCTGATATTTATGGATTTTACTTAAAATTTCACAAAACCCAATTGCACAACATAATCCACTTATTGCTCTTCAAATGCATCCATTTTGCTATACAAATTGCAGGAGCCTCATTTAGAGACTAAGGAAAGCTCTTTTCTGATTAATTTCTGGCAAAATTCTCAGTGCTTCTTTCTAGCCCTCTGCTATTCTGAGTCCCTAGATTAGAAACATATTATTCTGATAGCTTCAGTGTGATTCAACTGTTGTGAATAGGTCTGCATTTTTACATCTGAAGCCAAAGCAATCTTTGCTCAACTAACACTTTATGAAAACCCACTAATAGAAAAGAAAAGCTGATTTTTATACTTGGGGAATTTGAGGAACCCCAAGCATTGTCTCCATGCCTACTCCCAAAAAAAAGGGGTCTTTTAGCCTTTTTAACATAAAAAATAGCTTCATGCTTGGCTCATTACAGTGAAACCACTGCAGATTAAACCTCTCTATCAATTACAAGCAGCTGAACATCCTTTAGCATCAAACAGAATGACAAAAAGCTACACTATAATGAGTAATGGCTAAGGCCAATTGCTATTTAATTATGTAGATGACTTAACATCCTCTCATTGATGTTATCTGTGTGTTTCAGAATGAAAGTTATCATTGCTTTGCTTCAGCTCTTAGGGTAGATGATAGCAGAAGCAAAAAGGAAGCCTTCCCAGAGAGAAATGGCAAAAACTAGAAAAAATATATTGGCCCAGCAATACAAGTCACACTTCACCATGCACCCACAGCAGACAGGAGCTCCAAAACATGGTGGAAAAAGGAATTCACACATGACAGCTTGCAGTGGGGAGGGAGCTTGAAAGAGAGAGAGACAACTGCAGCCTGTGGCATGAGCAGTATGGAGATGCCTGGTCCCTGAATTTTTTTAAGTGGGAGATAAGAAGGACAGTGAAGTTAGTCATAACAAGAGAGATATTTCAGATGGGAAGGACCTGCTAGGTCACCTGTCCATCCCCCTGCCTAGGCAGGATTATATTTCACAGTATCTTCTCAAAAAAGATTGCACAGAACAATTTCACATGAGCAGAGGAATGGAGTAAAGGACATAATAGATCTCTTCCATCTCTAACTTCTGCAAGTCAAGAGGTCCAGTTTGTAGCTGGTGTGAGGTGGCTGTGGGCACAAATACTGCAAGTGTTGTGAGAAAGGAAATTCTCCAAATTCTACCCTTGGACCAAATGGTGCAAGTGTATGCAAAACGTGGTGTTTGATGTTAGTGAGCACAGAAATTACCCCATAAAGGACATTTTCAATTCAGTCATAAAGAGTGACCTCAGTTCTGGGGGCACTGCACAGCATTTCTGTCAGCTTGTGTATGTGCCTCACATCTTTTAGACTGATAGATCTATACTAGTCAAAAGGATATATATGAATTAAATTATTTCTATTAATACTATCGACGGAATCTTGCCCTTACAATCGTTTAAGCTTCCAGCCTGAGACTGTAAAAGCAAATATTATTCTAGAATAATGTTTGCTTGTATATTTACAACAGTGGAATGACAAAGTTTGTTTAGGAACTATTATTTTTCCTGAATCTAATGAAAATTGAAGTACCTAAGAATATATCAGGTCAATATTAGAGGAAGGAGTATAAGACATGATTTTTTTTTTTATACAAATCCCAGGTGAAAAAATTCAGAATATGAAGTAAGCACTAAATTATGTTTCCTTACAATTCTTAGGAGAAGCATAAAGGAGGAGGTGAAACACTTGAAAATGCAATTAAAAGACAATATTTAAAATTCTTCTTCCAGGAAACCCTTACATGTGTTTAAAGCTAAGTATGAAAGGAATCCTGCTGATTAAACCTAACTATAAATATAGTCATTTGCTGAATTTGAGCATACAAGCAATTAGAGAAGGGAAAAAAAAAAAGAAACAGACAAGCTGTTGGCTGGACAGAACTTAAAATAAATTGGTTTGCCAAGACAAGGTTTTGCACAAATGAGAAATTTAAATCTGTCTCCATTTTGCATTCTCCCTCAACATTAGGTAATTTTTGGGGTCACTATAATATAATTGAGCATAAAGGAGGACAAGTGTTGTTTCAAAATAGCATGAAGGCACTTGCATATTTTCTACATAGAGAGAAGTACTAGCAAAAGGCTAAATCTGAAACGAGAAATGAAAATAGAAAATGTCAGAACATCAAATACAGTGTTTTGTATTTAGCTGCCAATAGGACAAAGGAAAATAGCTGGTGATTTATGACCATCTAGTAGTAATCTGTAGATAAAATGTTAAGATTGTTAATGGCAATCAAATGTGTAGATTATTGGTAGATTAAATTCACAAAATCTCAGATTGTAATTTACCATATTGGTTTACACATCCAGCATATGGGCCTATGGAGCTCTGAAACTTTCCCTGATTTCTCTCTTACTTTGTTGCCATTTCAGTCTTTGTTCCATTTATGTGTTGCAGATTAGAGTACTTTACAGTTGCTAGATTCAGCAGATTTTCTTTTTCAATAAAACTTTTTGATTTTGCACCTAATCCTAGGGTAGCCTTTGAGTCTTGATTACAAATGCACAATCTATGTCATTGGAGAAGCTCAGCACTGATCTGAGGGAGCAGAGTCCTTTCTCAATTAGCACTTAACCAAAAAAAGCAGCCAAAATTCTCTCATCCAGTTTGATGGTGGGGAAGTGATCATGTCAAAACAAGGCTGCACTTCTCATGGAGATAGATCCTCTAAGGAGAACATTTCTCATATGTCCTCCAAAAAACTTCACAGCTCCTTATCTTCATAAGGTAGAGCACACATGAGAAATGTCTGCTTCTCCAAGCAATATATAGCAAAGCAAAAGGGCACTAAATCAGATTCTAAAACATATCAAATTATGTGTGTGATGAAACAGCAGCCAAGTGGAACTACAAATAAGTTTCCCCTATCAGCTGGCATAGAATAACAGGTACAGAAATCACTTTCCAAAACAGTAGTGGCTGGAGAAACACTTGTTTCCTGTTAACAGCAGCTTGTTATTTCTGTCTTCATGTAGATATTTCTGTTATTAATGGCTAAAGAGATGTTTGCTTTGGTGACCACTGCAGTTACCTGCAGTCTGAAACTCAGGTCAGCCTTTTAGAGAGTAAGCTGAGCACACATTTCCACCTCTACTTCGTGTTTGAATCAAATCCAGACACAAATCTGGACAAAAAAAAAAAAAGTATGTAGAAAATTAGAGATTCAGTGCAGTAAATTTTTCACCCTTAAAAATATAATTGAAATCACTAGAAAGCCCTGCAATTTTTCTTATTTTCTATATATTTTTATATATATATTTTATATATATATTTTTATATACTGCAAGAAGAGTCAGTTAGCATTTACACAAGAACCACTGGGGGAGGTATCGCAGTTCAGTGTCTGGGATCTATTTCCAACCACTGATTTTGTTTGTGACACCAGGCATGAGGTTTTACACCTCTACATCTGTGTGTCTATCTCCTCTTCCTCCACCTGGTCTGCTTTGTTTATTTAAATTCTAAGCCCTTCCAAGTCAGGGCTATCTCTCACCAGGTATTTGTATCACACCCATATTTTTCACTTGTGCTTTCATTCACAGCTGTTGCTGCTAGATTAGAATAGAATTTACTTTTTAACTTGCATTTTATTTACATTATTTACATTTTATTTACATTTTATTTACATTGATGTCATAGAAAGAGAAGTGAGGATTCTGTTAGGACAAGCATTGTGCCTACATTGAAGGAAAAGAAAGTATGTTCTTATTAATTTTACTCTTCAAATATATGTGATACCAAATAAATTAGTTTCATGCTACATGTTTGGGGGATTGGATTTTGTGTGGCATCAAATACTCTTTGAAAAAGCCTCTGAATGTGAACACATATTTAATAGTTTGATATAAAAATACACTTTCTATTATCACAAAATCATGCAAAATTTTCCTGCTCTTGTTTGTAAACAGCAGTAGCAACAAAATGAGAGATAAGAGATTTGAGGGGGTATAGTCATTCACAGAGATTTGACTCAGGTAATTTCACAGAGCATTTTACAAAAGTCAGTGACACAAACTTCAGGAGCAGGGTCTAAGGTCTGGGAAGCAGAAGGTAGAAGTGGAATAGAGCACAAAAGTTTTTTACATTCTTCTGATAGGGTATTCATCATTTCATGAAGAATGTAGTGAGAAAGGAAAGACATGGAAGTTCCTAATAAATATACCAAATAATTTATATTTTCTTATTATTCTGGAGTAAATTCTGGTTTTCTGACCAAATTCTTTGGTCACCTTACATCGTTTAGTCCATAACTGAGTCTATAACTGGGACCCCTCATTTTTCCCTCATGCAAACTTTTTCAGCAGATTTCTTAAGCACCAGCAAATCTACATTCAAATATCACTGTGGTAACACTGAGGCATCCATGTAGCCAATTCCAAAAATTGTAAGTTCCATAATTTCTTTTTTTTTATATGTATATTGTTGACTCTAAAGCAGAGCCACCAGTTTCCCTGCGTGAAATCTAAAGAAAGCAGTGATAAATTTCTCAGTAGAATCCTGCCATATGAATCTTTTAATTTTAAAATGGGATATTTTGGTAGAAAAAGGACAGAAAGTCCTGATGGCATCACCACATTATTTGTTCTTATTTACCACATTTCCCCTCCAACTCAGAGGGCAGCAGAAGGCTGGAGAGCTCCACACCATTTGGCCAAATCAAGAGCTTCTGATCCAAAGAGCAGAAATGAAGAAGGTGAAGATGCTGAAAAAGTGGGAGTATTTTGTAGGTTTTGAGATGGGTGATGTCAGAATCTCATTGAGCAGTACAGCAAAGCACTGGCAGGCTAAACCCAGCTGGGATTGTCAGGATAAATCAGGTGAGGATTTCTCTGCTCCTCTCTGGTCCTACTCCCTGCAGAGCTAAGAGAAGCCCTGATTCACCAGAGGCAATGCCTTGGCTCTGCACACTGCTGTAATATATCATTTTCACTTCATTCTTTTTAATTATCTTTTTTTTTTTTTTTTCCTGCAGAAGACTTCTACAACTACAGGCAATCTTAATCCTAATAAAGTGAACATTTAATAAATATTGCTCGTGCAATTCTTAGAGGCCCCGTTGAGTTCCAGCATATAATTGCTTTATTTTAAGCTTTGGGATGTAGATGATAAAGTGAGCAGAGGTGATGCAGAGTAAGGGCAACACATTGCCACCTTTCTTGCTCTGGAAAGAGACTCTTCTCCAGTGTTTAAAATGTAGGGGGAAAGTCTAGTGATTGATTAGCTAGTTAAGTGATAAGGAGGTATATCAGGCAGGGATGCAGAAAAGTACAGATGATAAGGACAATCAAGTATCCTCGATCTGAAAAAAATTGCAGTGCTTTCTAATCATTTAAATTATATTTTTAAGTGAGAAAAATTTACTGCACTGAGTCTCTAATTTTCTACATACTTACTTTTTTTTTTCTCTTTTTTTCTTATTATTAAAGACAAAAACTATGGGAATTGTGTCCAATTTTTTTCCAGTGCTGTAATCTTTCCTTGAAAAGGAAATTAGTGCATTATCAGACTTTCATTTGTCCATATAACATTCATATTCTTTGATCTCTTACTGGCATATTGTAATACTGATAATTATCTTCTTCTCCTGTTTTTTATAATACCATGTGGCATTCTATTATGTTATACATTATTAACAATATTATACATATAATACAATTCTGCCAAATCAGGTTGTGGAAGCTGTACAGTATCAGGTAGGCTATTAGGCTTCAAATTAATGATCTCTATAGGTCACAGGCACACTAAGGATACTCATAAAATATTTTCATTGTGATTTTCAAGACCTTGTACAATTATATTAATATTTCAGATATTTTATGCATTTTATGTTCAAAGGGGAGGGATCTTCATGATTAGATGACAACTCTCCATTTTCTCATTATTCAGCCTCCATTACCATAAAATCCTGTGCTGTGGCAATTCTGCTTTTACTTAAAGAGTACTTGCAACAAATTTCATTAATATGCCAGAAGCTCTACTACTGATCAGGAGAGAGAGGTTTCTGCCAATCCAGGAGCTTCTGTTGCTGGGATGTCTTCAGATCAACTTTCAGAACCTTTTTCTTACTTCACTTTTGTTATGGTAGGACCCAAAAGACTCACTAAACCTTTTTGTGGTTTATTTTTTTCTAGCCAGTTGTACAAGAAGTATTTATTTCCTTACCCATGAATGTGTATTTAGATTTTGTTAATGGGCACTGTCAGGAGGAGCCTTTTTGTACACATTGGAACAACTTCTACTTTTTTATCTGGTAGGCAGCAGTGGCCTTCTGGAAGAATATTTTAAAAGAGTGTAGCTATCCTTATTTATATATTATCCCTATCAAGAATAATTATCCATTTTTTACAGTCAATTTTAATTTTCCTAACAAAACTGTGTTAACTTTGCATCTTCCTCATTTTTCTCTCTTTGTCTTTTTATTTTTCTCTGTAAGGAGAAGCTATTAATTTCTAGTGCTTTTCTTTTTTGGAAAATTCAGACTGTTATTGGTAACCTTCTGTGGTGTTTTATACAAACTGTGTGATTTCCAGAGGATGATCCATCACCAAAGAGTTAATTACATCTGAGATCAAGGTCCTAGTCTGATATAATCTAACCACCAACCATGGTTATCCTGTCAAAACAGCTACATATTTTAGCTCTTATTTTTTCTAGGACTATCAATATTTTAATGTTGATAGCTTCAATTATTTTAGTTTTAATTATTAGTTTGAATGTTTTAATGTCAGATAACAGTGAAAGTGATAGGAAGCTAGGGGAATGAATAAAAACATGTTTTGTGATTTTCTTGGAAATGAAAATAAATAGCAATCATTTCTTCTTAGGACCAGACCTGGGACATCTTTGCTTTTGCTGGCCTGCTGGATTCTGAGGCCATCCCTGCTTTGCTTTACTGCTCAAGGAGCAAACCCAGGCAGGTTTTGCTGTGAATTCTCCCCTGAAGCAATGGCATTTGTTCCAGTCCCCATGCACAGAGATCAAACACTTACCAAGCACAAAGCCAGAGCAAATGAATGCTCTTTATAGCAAAAAATTTCCAGTCATCCAAAAAAGAAGTTGTCATCCTCTTTTGCCAACCTTTACCTTTGGTCAGACACTGAAACCAACACTGAGCAAAGGCAAGTTTTGACTCAAACTGTGCTTCTGTACACTTTTATGAGTACAACAGTATATCAGTATCACTCATGCCATCCAAAAAGAAACAAAACTCAGTGAATGCAACAAAGCAAACATGGGAAAACAACCATGGGTAATCAGCATGAAGCAGTTTCTCCCCTTTGGCAGGCACAAAGTTGAGCAGGGGGTCCAGGTATGCAGATACCTGCCTCACCAAACACTCTTTCAGAGGATGGAAATACTTTTTATAAAGAAAGGAAGTGGCATTCAGTTGCCAAAAACTACTAACTGGGGAAGGATTTAAGAGAGAGGCAAAGGTTGAAAGAGGAAGTAATGAGATCAGAAATTTGCACCTTGCTTTTCAGCATCGTTTTCCCCACTACCTGATTCAGCACACAAGTGGGATTTAAACAAGTTAGGCAAATATTTATGTGCCTTGCTGAAAAAGGACAGTTTGGTGAATGATGTTTTATTGAATCAATGTTCTGCTGCCTCCAATGAAAATCTAACAACAGCCAACCACAACTGACAATCCCATGCTTTATTTGTTTATTTATTTATTTCCAAAGGTCATGCATTTGTATCCTGAACATCTCTTGTCTCCCATTTATTATACTATTTCAGGGTTGGTTAATCTTTACAATATTGAATTATGTAAGTTTCTAAAGCACAGTTTCCCTGTTTCATTTTTTTTAGTAGAAAATTACTACATGTTTAAAAGGTTATGAAAATTAATTATACCAATATTTACTCACATCTGTGGCATTAGAAGCTGCTCAGAGAATAAAGGGAATATCCAGATGTCTTCTATTTGCATTGCAGGAATTTAACAACCAGTTTTAGGGATTTAAAATCTGATATTTTTTTCCCCCTGTAATTAAAGAAAATACATATAGATACATACATGTAGACATATCTTCACTCCATACACTCTCTTACATTACCACACTGCCTGAAGGCAGCACAGCCAAATCTAAATTATTTTTACCTACCTTGCAAAAACTCTTGTGATCAACCTGGACAACAAACTTTACATAATTGGATTTAATTTCTTCCAATACTAAAGTTTGGTTACTAGTCATGATTTAAGTTAAATCTGAGGAAAGAAAGTAGTATTTGTTATTTCAAAATTTGTGAAAACAACCCTGAATGCATACAGAAAAATAACTGCTACATTTCTCTATGAAACAAGCCACCAATTTTCACTATAACAGTACTAACCTTCAAAAGACACTTTCTTTTTTTAATCTAGGAATCAATTTCCTTAAAGTTTTTTATTTCATTCTCGCTGGAATAAGTTAAAATTTATACCAAAGAGTAGCATTAAACCTCCTCTTTTCCTTTCCTCCTAAATTTTAGGTCTTTTCTATAATCAGACAATCCTTTTGTTCTTATGGATTATAGCATGAGCTTTATTTTTGCAAGGTATTTTATAATCTTTTGTCACTGAGCAATAAAGTGTTTTACTTTATTTATCCTTAACAATAAACATAATTTTTCAGGTTTGTCTTCATATTCACATCAAGATTGATACAGGCTTTGCTAATTTATTGTGCATAGCATTATGGAACATAAAATTTGCAATTTAATATAAGTATTTGGTATAGGTGCCATTACATTAGAAGAGAGTTGTAAATGTCTCCAGCATTTGTTAAGTTTTACGACTAATCCTCATTCTAAGTGGTCCCATTGGACAGAGCTGGTGGTTTTCTTCCATACTTATCCTCTTTTTAGGCCTAAACACTCCCTTTCTGATAAAAGCCATTAAAGAACAATAAAATTTGCAGGAGCACTTCATTGCCTTGGGCAATGCTTACTTTGCAGTGTCTGCAATCTGTGGTAGGTAAACCCAATCCTGCCCTGTAAGGCAGGGCTGGCTGGGCTGTGCAGTGCCACTCCTTCACTCCACTGCTCTGTCTGCACTGCTTTTCACCACCTTGGTCCACAAAATACCTGCTTTGTCACTTGTTTGGCAAAGCCACTCTGGATTAAGTGCTCTCCTGTTCCAGGCATGCCAAGGAACGATGGTCTGCCTTTCCACCACCTGCCAAAACAACAATTCCTGTGATTCCTGTTAAAAATTGACAGAATTGGACAGTCTTTCTGACTCTTAGACAAAGGCTTTGGGTTGGCTGTGTTGGTTATGTTCACTGTTCAGGGCAGGTTGCAATTTCAGACAGACTGATTTATGTCTTTAGATAGAGGCACCATCACTGCTGTCACTCTCATCAGATGTTGAGGCACATCTCCAGTATCACAATTTCCAGGTAAACTGGCACCAGCAATCTGTGGTTCATCATACAGAAAATTCTGTTGTTTCACCCAAGACAGGAAAAGAAAATCATTAATGAGAACGAAATCAGGGAACCCTAAATCAACACAAAATTCAGATTTGTTTAGCTCGTGCTGTTGTAAAAGTTCCCCATGCCCAAGTGCTACATATCTTTATCACTCACCAATTTTAATGGAAAGAACAAGAAAGTGACCTCAACATATGAACACAAGTCTGATCAAATTGTATTTTCATCCTTGGCACTACTCAAAAACTGTCTAGACAGTTCTGGGGCAACCTCCTGTAGGCTGAGCAAGGGGGTTGGACAGGATGATCTCCAGAGTGCTTTCCAACCTTGATTATTCTGTGATTCTGTGAAATCTAGGGCTAATGCTGGATTTCATGAGGAGTATCTAAAATACAACCTTAGAAGACTTCATATATTTATCCTGTTAGTTATGTGAACGATAACCTTCACAGGAATATATTTTTTCCTTCTTAGAGTTTAGAAAAATAGACAATACATGGCACTGTTTCACTACAGAATTCATATCCTTGTTTTCACCCCAAGCTTACTTCGTCTTGGAAAACAGAATTTAGTCTTGGCAGAAGAAAAACAAGGGTGTGTAAGCATTTCCTGTTGAAGTGTGTGTTCTGTGGGATAACCACAGAGGGAATTTAATCTCTTGAAGTTTAACTTTCTAAAGCCTGTTGTGACTACAACATGGATAAGAGACTTGTCATCTTATTTAATGAAGAGTGACCAGTTGTCACCCCCACATGGGAAAAAAAAAAGATTGTGACACATTAGCAATGAAGGACCATGAGACAAACCAAATGTAAATACCGATGGTTTAAAGAGATAATTAAAGCTCTTGAGACTGCAATTATGACAAGGCAGCATGACAAGGCACATGTATGTCGACAGAATATATTTATATTGACAGAATCTGTCCAAGAAATCCTTTTTGTACAATATATGTGTCTGTCACTTCTTTGGACTTCACATGCATTTATTGACTTTGTGTTAGCGTAGATCTTGAAATTTGTCCCTTTGCCTTATTACTCAATGACACTTGGTTAAATATATTGTGTTCTCAAACACCAGGCTTCCTGAAGCTATTTTTGTGGAAGCCTGAATTCAGTGTGTACATTACTAAGTGATATTTCCATTCCATTTCCAGTATTATTTGCATTATGTTACTGTCACTCACAAATCCCTCGTTTACACTGGATATCTGTGCACAGTATGGATATTTTGACACTGTGTGTCCTAAGAATCCAGGGGTCTATCAAAGTCAGACCCAATCTTTAGACATGCAGTTAATTTTTTAAGGAACTTAAAAATACTTAAATTAAAATGTAAATACTTCCAGCTTAGAAACTTTTATTTGAGGACATTGGTTAGAGAAAGACAGACCTGAAAAACAAAACTCCTTTTGTTAAGTTCATCTCTTTTGCTTTTGGTAGCCAAATTATATCTGATTATATTTTATTATAGCCAAAAATATCTGATTGTATTTTATGGGGAAAAAAAGAGAAAAAAAACATGTCATTGCATACTGACACATAAAAAGAACCACATAAAAATAACTTGCATATACATAAAATGAAAGGTAATATTCAGCATTTGTATACAGAGATTCATTCATCTACATTTTGCATATTGAAGAAATAAGCACGACACACTGCCAAAGTGCAACGCTCAGGAAAGAAATGCTTCAATCTTGTCAATAATATTCTTTAGGTAATAAACATAGAAATAGATTACTAATAGTTTCAACAGTACCTTTATCTGGAATGCTCCATTTTGATTAATTAAAGTTAATTTTGATTAACTTTACTACTTTTAACACCTGATATTTTTATGCCAGCAAGGAACACACACCCTATTTTGTTCACTAAAACAAAATAAGAGATAACTTACTTTCCATTAAGACTTAAGCATTAAAATCCTTTAATAAAAATCTAGTTAGATCTACAATTGATTTCACACTGAGTTTG
Organism: Parus major; assembly: GCF_001522545.3. NCBI lineage: Eukaryota > Metazoa > Chordata > Aves > Passeriformes > Paridae > Parus > Parus major. Next base: position 66,356,342 of record NC_031773.1, read on the forward strand.
ACTGAACTTTTTAACTCAGAACAAAGAATATCTCTTTAAAAATATGCTTCAGCATTCCCTTCTATACAACACATAAACTCCAGAAATCAGATGATGAATTAAGAAAATCATCTTTCATTAGTGAGTAATGCACTTTGAACACTTGGGGCTTGATAAAGGAGAAATACAAATGTGACTTTCTGTTTCAGGAAAAAAAATACTAGCAGACTGAAGGTCCAAACAAGATCCATTTTCTTTCCTTTACAGGAAACTTCCTTGTTTCAGGCGGCCTGGTTTATTGATTTTGAAAGGTCAGTGGTAGAATCAGAGAGATTTAATGATAAATGTGAAGGTCTGCTACAAATGACTAATTTCCTACCATTCATGATTGTATTAGCTGCTGGTTTACTGACATTTGGGTAGACATTCTGGGAAGAATCTTCTACTGTTTCTCATTGAATTATGGTGTAGAAACCCTCTGCCTGCCCTGGCTGTGGACTCTGCTCTCACAAAATGCTGAGAAAGGGTTAATGCAGGGATTTTTTGATTTTTTTAAGGTAGAAGTTGAAGATTTAATCCTGCTCATAACTGTGCAAGGAATCAGCCCTTCTGAGAGTGAAATGTACTTGGAGGAGAGGACAGATTCCCTTGGCTCTTGAAAATTTATGGCCATACTCACAATTCATAAAAAAACTTAAAGAATAACCATAGAGCAGGAGGAGGATGACATGAGAAGAGCAAGACAGAGAACCCTGGAAAACAGAACACCAGTGCAAGAAAACAATGGGAAATTGTGCTGGATGTAGACAGAAAAATGGAAGGGATCAACAGCATGAACCTGGGGGCCAGAAGGTAAAAGGAAAACTGAGGCACAGTACCCACTGCTTGCACTGCTCTGCCAATGCAAAGAGATGTAAACCCAGTCTAACAGTGCTCCAGACTGATACCAGGCTGCTCAGGTGCATGTTCAAATATGTCCATAAATACAAAAATGGTTAAGATGAAGTAAACCTGATTTTGAAGTTTCTTTTTCATTCTCACTGTGAGGTAGCGCGGAGCAAAATTTTCTTGAAGTTTCTTGTGGAGACATCATCGACTGAAAAACAATAACAAGAATTAGAAAAAAATAAATTAAAAAAAATAAAACAAAAACCTGTGGTTATACAAATGGAGAACAATCAATATTTTAAATAAATCATTGGATTGTGATAACAAGTATATACTGTGAAGCCCAGAAAGGCAAGTGAGGGACTGGGTTAGCAGTTTCCTAAGACACAGCATTAGAGAGAAAAAAACCAAAAAACTTCTCATATTAATCCCCATTTCTTCCATCATCAACTCCAGAAACTTTTCCTGATATCTGAGAGGCATGGCTCTTACTCTAAATTCTGCAGCTTTGCTTATAGTTTAAATACTATTGAAAATAAAAGTCTCCTTCCTTATTGAAACACAAATAGTAATTTCCTCATTGAAAAGTGCTACGAGGTACAGTTTTTTCCCACTAATAAAATTTAATACTTCTGGAAAAACAATGTAATCATAAAATTATAGCATGTCAAGGGGTTGCAATGGACCTCAAATGTCATTTAGTGCCCACTTCCCCTGCCATGGGCAGGGACAATTCCCACTAAAGCAGGTTGCTGAGAATTCCATCCAACCCAGCCCTAAACACTTCCAGAAGTGTGGCAAACACAGCTTCTCAGGGAAACCTGTCCCTGTATCTCACCACCCCCACAGTGAGAAATTTCTTCCTAAAATGTACTAAATTACATTTATCTATTTATCTAGGCTCTATCAAAGAAGCCTTTCCGGAGTCACTTTCCCAAGGAAAGCTGCACAATTTTAAATCTTTATGTTCCAATATCATTTTCTGCAGCAGTGTCCTGCTATCAGACTGGGCAGGTCTAAGTCACAAAGTGAAAGCTTTCAATAGCAAACTGCAGTGAGCTTGAATGGGGCCCTGATAAATAAATAAATAAGCTCTTGGCCACATTGATTTGCTTTATTGATATTGATATCAATATCAATACTGATTTTGCCTCCCTTCTTCCCCTACCCCCAGTGCTCCATGAGCCCACTGATCTCCTTCATGGAAAAAACAGGAAAATCACAGTTTAGGGGGAAAAGTATGAAAAAGCCCAAAAAGATTAAAAATTATACATGTCTACATAACATGTATATGTTTCAATATTTAGGCACACAAGTCATCAGCAAGCATTCCCTGATAACAAGACATGATGCCCATTGTTTCATCTCAAATAAACAGGAATTCTGCATCTTTCCAGTGACAGCTCTCCATCCACAGCAGAGTTATCAATAGCACAGCATCTGCTGAAATGATTGAAGTCACTAACTCAGCTTGGTAACATTAAACATCTCACCACCAATCACATACAGGGTGTTGAAGCCTTCAAAGAGAACTATTAAAATGTTTTTTTAGACTCATTGCCTCCATTCATAAGCATGGGCCTACACAAAGATAACTACCTGAACATTAAAACACAAGCTTTGGCTACCAAGTTGTATCTTTAACTGTTGGTACTGGGGCATAATCATAAATTTCCTCTATGGATATGTCAATTCCTTTTAATTTTCCATGGATTACCATAGGCTCCAAATTGAATGTTTTCTGATATAATTAATGGGAAAAACTTGAAGCTTTTTAGAGTATTGTGCTGTAGGCAACCAGGAAGAGGCCATTTGAGAAAGAACTTTGAAATACCTTTCTTTATCAATGATCACCTCCAACATAGAAACAATTTTCCTTAGAAAAATTTAAGACCACAACTTGCATTTCTTTGGGAGATCTGACACAATCTTGTAACAGACAACACATTTGAAAACTCTGTTATGCAACTCCCTTTCAAATATTTTCTTATCATTAATATTTTTCTTTTTAAATTGCAATTTTTTTAAAAAAAGTATTCTATTTAGAAATATTTTACTTCTTGACAAATGAAAGAGTTCTGAAACATTTTTATAGATGAAGAAGGTTTTTCAAAAATATTTGTTAAGTTTTAATGCCATTTTTTATAAAGATAAATCCACATGGCTAGTTCTCAAGTCCTCCTGCAATCTCAAAACTTGAGGTGATCCATTGGAATGAATGATATCCACCTCTCTGAGATGATGAATGATATGAACAACACCCACCTATTCAGATCTGCAATTCAAGTCTAAGTCAGAAGCTGCCCTTTACTTCCAATCTGGTTAAAGTCTAAAAATGGGGAAACAAGCTTTAAAAGTTCTACACTGATATGTTTCTTCCTTCTGCCTCACTTCTATTCCAGGTGTTTTAAAACATTAAAAGTCACTGACATTTCTGCAGACTCAGACAGCAGTTTGAAAATCTAGGATTATTTTTTATGCTATATGCCTCTTCACCCTGGTTCTAGTATTAACTTATAATTGTTTATTTGTAAAGAAGGAGATCTCCGAAGCATGGGTCAGTATATTAAGTAAATATAATATGAACCAAAGCAAATATATTTGATAAACTCTGTTCTGAAAAGTATCACTGGAAATGATTTGAAGTAGCATCAGATGTTTTCAGAGCTCTCTCACAACATCTGTCCCTGGAAACATTTACACTACAGCCTGGAAAGTACAAAGCACAGATTGGGTCAACAGCAGACAGTCTGGATGAACAACATGTTTGTTTTAATTGTTTGACTGGCCTTGTGCAAAGGTGCTTGTGTGATGTCTTGGTGTGTTCAAATAAACTGGAAATGCAGCAAGGCTGCATAGCTGGATCACCAGATCCAACTCCAAGGAAAAGCAGGTTCAACAAGCCTTATAAGACAGGGGAAAATTTCAGTATTTACCAGTTGTCTCTACCCAGTGTGAGGCCTCTACCCAGGCTTCTCAGAAGTTTAACTACAAATAAACTCTAAATTAAAACAATTCTTTCTTAAGTGTGAAGTTGCTCTCAATTCTTGAATGCAGGAGCTAGATTTGAGGGAAATCTGAATCCTGAATGTCATGGGTTTTCTGCTGCTCTTTTAAGAGAATCTCATTATCTTTACAGTCAATAAGGTATAAGGGGGGTTGATATGCACAACATATTGTGGCCAAGATGAAAATTTGCATTTCAAATGGCTGGAGCTATTTTACTCTTAAGTAGGCCTGTTTAACCCATCATTCAAGCAAGGGAAATAAAACAGATGAAGGGCTTTGGCAATTTGTTTTCATGGAAGTCGATTCCAAAGATGGTGTCTGCTGAAACCAAGATCTGGGTGTTCCTTTTAGCCAGTGTGGCAATCGTGCTTTGGGAAGCCACAATGCCATCCTCGGCTGTGGCTATGAGATAAGGACTCTGCCTAATGAGAACAGTTCTAGGACAAGCACAAATGAGATTACTTGAAGAAGACCTTAGGTGTGCCAAAACCTAGGCTGACTTTTTTGTCTTGGGCTGTCACAGCTGGGAAGGCTTAAGCATGTGCATCACGTAGTTTAAAAAGGAGGTTGCAGAACAAGATTTTCAAGGACAGTGTGAGTGAAATGACACAAGAGTTGGACTTGCAGAAAGAGCCCAAAGAACTAAACCTATTAAAAAACTGGCACATTACAAATTTGCACTCTGTTCAGCAATTTGGCAGAATCCATTTATGACAGATTTCATGCTGGGGATTGAGTCCAAAAACGACTCCTCCCCTAATTATGAACTGAATCCCCCTCCCATTTCTCTCTTTCTTTTTTTTTTTTTTTCTTTTTTCCTTTTTAATAATAAAAACAAAACAAAGTGAAATAAAATAAAACCGCTTTGTTTTGACCTGCAAAGAAACATGAAGCATAACGAGGGGCAAGGGCGTGAATTTCCCCACCAGGATACTTTTACCAACTGGAAAATTTGGAGAGAGGCAGGAAGGTGGGATTTGAGGCACCAAGCTGGTGGAATCTGAGTGTGCCATAAAGGTTAAGCACAGTCTCCAAAGGGGAGCCAGGCATCCCATGCAAGAGTAGCCCTGCTGGTTGGTGGCCAGCTGGCGTTGGCATTGGTGCTGTGGCAGATGCTCATTTAAACTTCCACCCTAAAACTTGCTGGAAGAAAACTTATGGCAGTAGGTAAGGGAAGAAGGGAGGAATAAAATGGGAGAAAATAGGAGATTGAAACAAACTGGCTACTGTACAAGTGCATTTGAATTGTCAATGTGTAGCTAATGGTTCTTGGTCCCAACTGTCCCTTTGGCTGCCATCATTTTTATCTTTGGGTCATTATAACATAATACATCTGACAGTTACCAAGTTTCCCTTTGTTCTCTCATAGCAAATTGATTGTTGGTTTTGCATCTATGGCAATACTTTGTCCAAATTTTTATTTAATTACACAGGAAAGAGGGAAAAATAATTTTCTGACAGTATGAACTCTCCATAACTTCATCTTTGGAAAGAGTTTACCAAGAAAAGTTCTTTCCAAAGTCTAGTCTAAAACTGACTTTGTATGTCAAGAGATTCTTGATTGCCATGACAAAAGTGAATTTTACTTTACATATGCCTGTGTCATTATAGTTTGATGTGAGACTTGAAACTAAGTGCACTTTGGAGGGTTCCTTAATTTAGATAAAAAACAGCAGTTTAGGATCAGCTGCAAAAGTATAATCCAAAGTATCAGCACAATTTTTGAGAGAGTCTGTGTAAAGTGGAAACTCAAGTCCAGGATTTTTCATGCATTTTTCATAAAAATGTCCTGCCTGAATTTTCCCACATGAAATTATGTTTTTACTTATATGGTGCTTTTTCCTCCAAAATATTTTCTTTAGATTTTTTTCATTTTCTCATTTAATTTCATGATGAATGCCAGATACAGAGCTTAAAGTCTACCAAAAGTGAATATGAGGCACCATAACTAGAAATCTGTGGGGTACCAACATCGTGATCTCATATTGAAAGATAAATTGGAATATATGAAATTTTACAGAATATTGAACCATACTGCTATAATATAGTGATAGTTGTTTATGGCTATTAGTTGCAAAGCATTACAGAGAAATATTTTGAGTATTGATAAGTGTAAATAACTAAAATAAAAATGTATCCCAAAAGAAATTTGCTGTGCTTACTGTTTAAATAGAACTTCATTGGTTGCATTTTCAAAAGGTAAAATTTGTGTTGGCCTTTTCTAAGCTCTAATGTGCAATATGGCAATGCATTCCTTACACTGAACTGCTAGCTAACACTACACCTGGTGTCTTATTACCAACCTCTCCAAAGTTTTTCCTAGTTTGGACACAGGAGTGGTTTACAGAGTTCCTATCCTCCCGTTCATTTTCATGGGATAGCAATAGAAATATCAGAGGCATGAATTACAGGTCTGAACAACTGCATGCACAAATTTTCTGTTTATCCAGACCATTTCAGTAATCCTGGGAGTTATCAATCACAAATATTTGTCCCAGGAAGACTCAGTGGGAAGTGAAAGTTTGGAAGGAGATGTGGGAGCTGTAGGAAGAAGAGGACCAAGACCTGCTGGTGTGACTGATGGTTAATGGTGAGGAAAAAGCAGATGGACATTGTCCTGGCTTCAGCTGGGAGAAGAACACTGAGATGTTTTAGCTGCTTTAGGAATGTTGCAATTGTTTCTAGGTGAGTTAATCAAAATTACCTCCAGCCCAGTCAGTGCAATGCCAGCTCCCTGGAATTGTGATGTTGATTAACTGTGGGCATTGTCTACCATTGATCATTTTGGTATGAAACTCCCAGCTGCTTGGGAGTGCACAGGGCTGTGTTTATGTAAGGTATTCACCATCATCCCCACTGCCCATGTGATCTTGGATTTACTAATCTAGTTAGTTTACAGGGTCAAACATCTTAGTGCAATGAAAGCTTTGTGATAGTTTCATAATGCAAATGAAAAAGCTGTTGATTTCTGAAGCCAAGAGCTAACAAGTGCTACTGGTGACTGAGTCAGGTTTGTTGTAATCTTTACTTTGAAGATATGCTGGAGTTCTCCAAGGTTAATGAAGCATTTGTGGTAGAGCTTTTCTTCAGACTTTAGCTCTGTTTTATTCTTGATAGAACCATTAACTTCTACACTAACCTTTCTACTTGTTACTATTACACACATTCTGCCCACTAAAGCTTTATATTGATTTTTGCCAGGGAGCACTTATAAATTGTAGGTTTAAATACATGGGGGTTTTGGTTCTGTTAGCATTGGATGGGATACAGACAGACAGTGATTAATTTGTAGATTTTAATTTATTTTAGATATATGTTACACTCACTTTGGCAACACCATTGTCATTGGGTTTTGTTTCTTGAATCATTTGAGCTAATTATTCCAGATATCTTTTTAATTGCTATAGTTTCCAGTTAAGAAAGTAAAATTTACAAGGTATGATGAATAGTGTTAGCAAAATACATTGAGATACTGGAAATTCTTCTGATCATTCCAAATTTAGGATGTTATCTGTGAAGAATGGTGCCAGTGGGGCAGAGAACCAACAGTTCTTGCCCTCTGGAATTTAGCCATGCATTAGAAAATCCTGTATTCTCCTTTAAACATTTAATCTCCTACCTCTTCATTTTGTTTATGAAGTTTTCATATGAAGATTTTGAAAAACATTTATTTTTTTTCCCCCTTTGGTTAAAAAACTATGGTAAATGAATTACAAAAAAGCTTCAGGATTAATCCTAAATTTTAGAGGTTTAAAAATTATAGTTTTAAAAAATCTAGTTTAATTTTGCCTTTTTATTTTCAAGTTTTCAATATACCATTGTGTTGGTTTTGCACAGCCTGGTTTTTGTATCAGGGGGGCCACAGAGGTGGCTCCTGTGAGAAGATGCTGAGAGCTTCCAGCATGTCCAGCAGAGCCAATTCCTGATGGCCAAAAATTTGAAGATGATCAAAGCTGGGCCAGTTAGAGATGATGGTAACACCTCTGGGATAACATATTTAAGAAGTAAATCAAAACAAAGTAGCAGGTAGTTTTCATTGCAGCCAGAGAAGAGGAGGAGGTGAGGACATGTGAGGGAAACAACATGGAAACACCAAGGTCAGGGCAGAAGGAGGGGCAGGAGGTGCTCCAGG
>NC_031773.1:66364714-66443159 GCF_001522545.3 Parus major
TGGGGATCCATGGGGGATGCAGAGATCCCCCCACAGCCCCTGGGGGAGGTGCCCACACTGGAGCAGGTGGATGCCTGGAGGAGGCTGTGATCCAGTGGGAGACCCAGTGCAGAGAGGGGGCCCTGCTTCCAGGCTGGAGCAGCCTGTCCTTGGAGGATGCACCCCATGGGAAGAGAGACCCACGCCCCAGCAGTTTTGGGAGCACTGCTGCTCATGAGATTGGAGAAGTTCATGGAGAACTGCCTTCTGTGGGAGGGACCCCAAGGCGCAGCAGGGGAAGGACTCCTCTCCCTGAGCAGCAGAAGAAAACCTTGGGTGATGAACTGGCCAAAACCCCCATCCCTCTGTCTCCTTGCACTGCCAATGGGAATGAAGGAGGAGGAAAAAAAAGGTGTTTATAAGGCCTTACTTGACTTCTTATTATCCTCTTCCTGACTGTGTTAATAATAAACTTACTTTGTACTTCTAAGTTGAGCCTGTTTTGCCCCGAGTGTTTTCTCCTGGTCCCCATCTCAACTCATGAATCCTTAGTTTAATTTTTTTTCTCTTTGCCCAGCTGTAGCAGGAGAGGGTGAGTGAGCAGTTGTTGTGGGTGCCTGGAATTTCCCCAGTGCCAAAACCAACATAGTTGGTTATCCTTCTTGATTTCCTTCAGTCAATGGCTTATTTCCATTTCACCTCTACCTGAAACACTGAAGCACTACAGTTATAAATATTTGGTGAGTGAAATGTTTTTATCTGACATTTTGAGTCAAAGATGACTTTCCTGGTTTTGCTGTTTTTCTGGTCCTATTTTCCAAACAGAAAATAATGCTCTAATCCATGCCAGTTTGTTGTTGGCAAATACAAAAATAAATCAGGGAATAGAGTTTTTCCTGGGATTTTTTGATGACTGTTTTTTTAACCTCAGTGTAGGAAGTCAGTGAAAGCAGACTGGAAGTATATTAGGCTGGTTGGAACCCTTGTGCTTTGCAAAATTACTTGTAGTTTTCCTCCATGGGGATTTCACATCAAGGCAGTTATTTCAACACCATTGTTTTTACAATGGATGGTAATAAAAGCTTGGATATTTCCCTGTTTGATTAGGAAAGAAACACATAGACCCAGTCCTGGGACCTGAGCATGTTACTACAATGAAGACGCTTGGAAATTACTTTCCATTTTAAGAATTACTAATAAAAGAATTCTTTGCATTATGGGTCAAATTTCTATCTGTGTATTCAGGCTTGACTCCCCTGACTTGATTGCTCTATACATTTCAGAAATCATTGTAGCTTTGAACAAGATTTGCTTTCAATAAGACATTATTCACGTCTGCCCAAGAATTAGGCTTTGAGAGATTTGTACTAATATTTTCTATTATGTTGGTCAACAGGGTGGCATTCTCTAAGTTTCACTTTGATATTCAGATTCAAATATTCACAACAAAAATATGAATGTCTCATGATTGCAGCTGTGCAAATAGCAAGGGATTACACCAACTTTGAAGTTGGATTCTGTTCTTATTCTTTTTATTATTCATTTCCCTGTGAACAGCAATGGCAGAAATGCAGGGAACTTGCTAAAATTGACAGACAATAATGCATATTCACATCTGAAGTATTTACCACTGCAAATGGCTCCTATGCAACAGAGTGTGTACAAAACCAGTCCTAGAGTCTCAGGACAGCTGCCTGCCACGAATATGTGTTGAATAAATAGAAATGGACAAATGGGTACCACTACATCAATGCCCTTTTTGACTGCTTAATGCAGCCAGAGGTTCATCCAGTACAGAGTACCTATACTGGATCTCACTGGATCCTTCAGAGGCACTATTCCATGCAGAATTCTGTGGTGTCAATGTAGTGGAAGGAAATTAAATGTAAACATTTGCTGTAAGCAGCAAAAAAAGTCCAGCATTCAGCAATTTAGGTCATGATCCCTCAGCCAGAAGGAAATAAGTTGTTTTTTTTTAAAAAAATCTGGTGTTTGTGAGCATTGCCAGAATATGAAAGTAGCTGGATAATTGAGGGGGGGAAAAGGTTAATGTATCCTAATTAAATTACCTGAGCTTCTACTTCCCTTTTCCTAAAAAAACCAAACAAACAAACAAAAAAAACCAACAAAACTCAAATAAACCCCTCTGAGTATTTTCTTCATTCAGTCACTCATTCATTAAATGCATCACATAGAGGATTAAATATATGGGAAGAAAATGACTCCATCAACTTGAAAAATACATTCAGAAATAATACTTTAGGTGTGTAATGGCAGTCCACAGGAAAGAATTTGTCAATAGATAATATTTGCTGGGCAATTTGGAGTAGGAAATATTGTCTTAAAATTGATATTGTTTACAAGCCAGCTATGAACAAAGAAGAATTAAAACCATTCAATTAATATATTAATAACCAAAATATCTCTGCCTTCCTCAAATCAGCCAAAATTTAGCTCAAAAACAAGACCATATTTACTTAAAGGATTATGAACCACAGGATAACTTTCCAGCAAAATGGAAGAGAATCTGAAGCAGAGTAAAAAAGCACGAGGCCTTAATATAATGTAATATTTCACATTTCAGCATTTCAGCAGCTGTATAAATAAAACCACCATCCCAGTGAAGAGAGTGCTCGAGAATTCAGTGAAGGATGTTTCCAAGAACTAAGACAATTCCATATTGCTAAACTGGAAACCAATCTAGCATGAACTAGTGAAGAAGGAAGTTTTCTTAAAAGTACCCCAACCCACAAACTTCTTTGTAAGCACTAAAGAAATGTGAAATATAATGTCACAAGTAAAGGTCTAAAACACAGATTTCAACTCTGTTCAGGAATAGACAAGGGCTAAATATTGCTAATAAGCTAAGCCATTTTCTCTTTTTGGAAAGCCACTTTGTTTTAATGGGAAAATAATTTGGTTTAAATTAGAAAATAAAAGCACTACATATATATACACACATAATAAATATATTTATATTTCAGTATGATGCAACTCATAATTCATTATACACTGGACAACATTTGAGCTTCTCTCTAAGGTGTTCTCCATGTATGTTGTACCTTCCAAGCTCTTCAGTGGTAATGCTCCTCTTCCCAACAAGAGGCATCATCACACACCATACAAAATTCAGTCCTGTGAACACAAATAGCAGAAGGCAACGCTTCAAAATTGGGGTCAAATGAATCAGAGCTACAATTCTTCTAGAGATTATGTGGAACTAATTAGGATAGAGTCTTTTTCAGCTGAAATTTCCAAATTTTTCCCCCAGGTAAATAGGGAATTTTTGATTATAGATAAGTTTGTCAAGTGTTTTTAGATCTCATTTTATATTTAGCTATTTAAACAGGATCATTTCAAAGTCAGAGGTGAAAGCAAGTTTGGCTACTACAACTCCAGATCCTTATAAGAAATTTTATATGGGCTGTGAAGTCATATGAAAAATGTCTTTTTGCAGAAATAGTGAGTAAAGGCCATTCCTGCTTTCAAAAATGTGTGGTGTAAATTGTGAATATTAATATAGATAACAAATTGTTCAGGAGGAATGGTAATGTGGATAAAAATATTTCCTTTGAGCCTCTTTTGAACTGAGGTAGAGAATTTTTAAATACAGTTAATTCTTCTTGAGTCCTGCAAACCCAAACACAACCAGAGGTTCTAATATATAATAATGCCTAAAACCAGAAAAAAAAGTGCAAAACCAGAATGTGAAACCACCCATATAAGAGAAGATGAGAGAATTGGAAAACCTTAATAGAAGTCAGAGTAAAAATGGATAGGCAAATTATTTCTGTGTTATTACCCTAAACAAAACAATACAGCAAAAAACCATTATTCCAAATGGATCAGTTAAAGCAGTTTGTAACTCATCTAACATTTACATATTCCAACCTAGAATTTCAGTGTCACTTAAGATGTTACACACCTCATCATTTTTACAGTTTTCATTTAGATTTCTAAAAAACTTTAAAAAAAAAATAAATAAATGGGTAAAAAGTGTGTGGTTTCCAATGCATTCAGCCCAAGAGAATTCCAGGCTCCAACACTCAGTCCCAAACACAGATTTACACCTGCCAGGCTATCTCTCAGATTTATCTCTTGCCAGGCTCCATGCTACAAAGAGCTGCTCCTTTAACCTGCCTTTTGCCAGAAGATTTAATTCTCATGCAAAAAGCTGGAGCTGCATGTCTGGAGCATGCACACCACCAGAGCTGCAGCAGCATGAATTTTCACTAATCTGGGTGGTAAAACAGTCCCCTTGTGCTGGGATTAGAGGGGCTCTGCCCTGTGCTGGATTGTACAAAACCATCACCAAGGAAGACAAGAGCTGATACCATAAAAATCATAAAAATCACCACACTCAGTAGCTGGCACCGCTGCTGACAGACTTGGCAGAGAAGCCAAAGATTCAATTGACCTAAAGACTAAACAGTGTTGTTTTTTTTTCCTGTGGAAATGCTCCCTTTAGATCAGGGTTGAGATAATTTTAGTGTGGCAATGGTTCTCCACAGCACAAAGCTCTTCCCTATAAAAATAGCCTTAAAAAAAGAGAAGAGCAGCAAAAAGCTGGCTTAAGGAATGAATGTGACTAAGCCAGATTCTATACTCATCCCAGTCATTATTCAAAGACACACATACACAGATATACGTGCACATGTTTAAATACAAACTGAACAAAAATTAACATAGCTAATTTTGACCCAAATTATAACTGTGTATCTGATTTCCTTCTAAACACAAACAAAACACCTGAGCATATTGGCAAGAACAATTCTCAGCCATGCCACCTTAACTCTAGAGAAACCCCACAAATGTCAATGAAATTGTATTGGATTTGTAATGGAGTAAGAACAGAATATTGCCCAGCATATTTTATTTTTTTTAGTATATTTTATTTTAAGCAAAACATGCAGAAGAAATCTTCCTTTGCTCTCCTGCTATCAATCAATGGCCATTGCTCTGTTAATGTATTACAATAAAATACCTCAATGGTGCATTGAGCTGGTTGACTGTAATATATCAGCAGATCAATGGCTTGAAGAAAGAGAATGGTCAAATGCAAGACAACTTCTCCAATTAGATAATTTTCAAAGATTTCACACACTGAATTCGTAATGACTTAAAAGAAATGAATCAGCAGTGTTAACTGATTAACTAGAGATCTCACAGGGTTTTTCCAACTGTTATCCTCCTTCTTGTTCCCCCATTATTAAAACCAAAGATAGCATCTGTTTAATAAATTTAAGGATACTTGTATCCAGGTGTGGATACTGCACCTTGGGCTCTTCCTTGCTGTTAAGAGACTTGTACCCACTGAAAAACCAAACCAAAACAAAGAAACCAAGAGAGAAAGTAGCAACACAGAGAAATGGAGGTCTGCAGCCCACACCCTCAGTGAAGGAAGTTTTCAGCCCTTTTGTAAGCCCTGGGCTGCTTCCAGGATTCATTCATTTCCAGAATAATCCTGTGTCACCTTAAAGGGAGCCAGGTCACTGCAGCATCAATTCTTTCTGACTACATTTTCCTTTGTCTAAAATATCTTTCAGGTCTGTAATCATACTTTCACATGAATCTGATGGTATTTACAGAGGAGACATATACATATTTCTTTGTATGCAAGTGGACATCTGGACACACAAAACAAGAATCTGTCCTCCTAATATGTGATTGCTTCCTACTCCCAAAAATTTAAATGCTTCTGGTGGGTGAAATTGTCAATTTTAAAAGCTAGAGCTAAAAGCTTTGCTCTGCATGCAGTTGTTCTGCTGCAAAGAATTTTTTTTCATTTATCCCCCTTTTTCATTGCCATCATATATTTCTGTAATGGTGCATAATTAAGCATTGACAAATCTAAATCAATAAATATCTTCATTGGTTGGGGTGGCATCAGCACTTAGAAGTTCTGCCTATAGAGAAACCCTGGGGTCTCAAAGATCAGATGATATGTTTCAAGATATTGACATTTCTGATTTGTTCCAATTTTGGAATATAATAAGGATAACCTCTCTGCTTTGCTTTATTTCTGTGTTGTTTTTTTTATCTCAATGAGAAGGGAGAAGAATAAACAAAAACAAAACCCAACAAGACAAAAAAGCACTCAAGCTAAACAGTCAGACCAGTTCAGTGCAATAAGAGACATTTTTAGGATAAGATCTCCATGTAACAGAAGTGTGAGGTGATGGCTTTTCAAAGAACTAACAGAAGTGGAGAGCTGGGCTTCCCCATGTGCTATGAATCACCAGATGGAGCTATCCAGACACCTGTATTTACCTGGCAGAGAGTGCAGAATGCTACAAGAAATGCTCCATCATCTTAAAGGGTTTTTTTTTTCCCCAGCCTAAATTATTTAATGATTCTATGAATCTGTATTGTGCCTTCTTCTAAGCAAATTGAATCCATCTCCAGTAAAGTTCATTTTTTTAATCCAAACTTGTGCTTGAAGCACACAAGCAAACAATAATCCCTAGTGCCAAAGTATTACAGACTTCATCTAATTACTCAAAGCTCAGAGATATCTTAATTGAGGTTTGATTTTTTTTTCTTTTAATGGTTACATATGCCACAACAAAACCCATGTTAGAAAATTACTCTTCTCTTCAACATGGTATTTCTGTTTCTGCTCAAAACAAGAAATTGCAAAACATGCATAAAAAACTAAGCATAACAAACAAAAATATTTTCCCATTACTCAAAACAGGCAACACACCAGAAAACATCAAAGACCTGAAATGATCTAATTGAGCACAGGTGTACTGTAAGGTCAGAAAAATTGAAAGTTAAAATTGTCCATGCATTTTTAATCAGTCTCTCCCATTTGTTTGCTTTAGGATATGCTCTATTATTATCCAACTATAATAGTAGGATTTAATAATTGAATATTAATAATTTGAATTTTTCAATGCTAAGTAATCTTAAAGGATTTTCCAAATAATTAATTCATCTTTACTTGTAAATAGAAATGAAACACTGCCATTCTACATGGAAGAAAGAAACAGTTCATATGGAAAGTTAAGACTGGGACTAGTTTTTATTTCTCAAATTCTGTTTACTGAAACTCAAACTGCAATACTGAATTAATGCAATATAAAATACTGTGACAGCCTTAGAATTGCATGTGTCGGATCTGGTACGATCCAGAAGTGCATGAAAGGAATTTATAATACTCTGCTTGTCATACAACACAGCCTATCTCACAGAAGTGCTAAAAAAACTTGTATGTTATTACCATTCAGGATCTGACAAATAGTGTATGATTCCTTAATGACTCCTGAAGGCTTCAGATCTTTAGTCACAACAAAATCAAAGAGAAGTAAGGATGTCATCAAAGTCATAGACAATCTTAAATAACTTGTGGACTACCAGCAGATCCTGGGGTTGCCTCAAGCAAACAAGTTTAGTTCGCTAACATGTGTTAACAAAATGTAACATCCCAAGCAATTGTCTCTCATGGACAGCAAATGAAACATTAACCATGATAACTCTAGACTTCCAAAAGTTTGGGCTCCTAACTCCCAATTCTTTCCTAATGTTTAAATAGGGTCTTGAATATATAACTATTTGGTTTTAAAGGCACATACCTACAGAAGAATGTTTCAGTTATGCAGTGTAAGTCCCATAGCTTTCTATTATTTGAGGGATATGAGTGATGACAAAACTTGCCTAGAGCAGCAGCTGTGCAAACACACAACAAATGCTCCAAGAGATGGAGGGCACGTGTCAGGATCCACCTGCCCTGCTCACAGGGGCACTGTGCACTTCCATAGGCATCCACAGCATCTCAGCACAAGGGGAAGCACCACCATGCCACAAGGACACCCATCACCACAGCCAAAAACATCAACAGCTTTGCCTGGGATGTCTCCACTCAGGTAATGACTTGTTGGTGTCAGAGTGTGCAGTGCTGGATGTGCCACGAGAACCTGCAGGTCTGAGCAATTTCACCTCTACCTGTAGGGTTAAAATCAAAACCAAACCAACAAAATAAAGAAAATCCCCAAACATTTATATTGCTTTACAGCATTACAAGATGGCTAGGCCAAATTCTACTCTATTTAAGTGATGTGTTCTACCATTTCTGACAGTTACTCCAGCATGACTGAGAGTAGAAATCAGGTTATTATTGTAGCCGTTGACAGAAAATGTTGTTAAAGCGATGTTGTCTTCAGAGTCTTTCATGAAATCTGTAAACACATTTAACATTTCTTTGAATGGGAAATATGGCTTGTCAATCTATATTGACTCAGTGAAAAGAAAAGCCCAATATATTAAGCTTAGATCCTTCAGGCATTTATTTTCTCTAATGATTAACTTTACAATATAATTTCATCCTTTCACAAATCAATCGCATTAATCATAAGAACTCAAAATGAATGTTTACACTGCATCTGCCTTCTGGATCTTTAATTCTTTTGGACATTGCTTAACTGAATTGAGTAGAATTCAGTATGGGGAAAAACATAGCATAGGTACTGCTGCTAAATTAAGACCACAAATTTACTAATCAGGAGTTACTGGGTCTTTAATTCAAGTCCTCTGGGGATTTGAATTAACATCCATCCCGCTTAATAAGACCATCATCTTTTCTGAAATAGTTTACAGCCCTCACAAGGATGTTATTAGTCCTTCAGAGCACCCCCTTATGGACCAGGTGTAAAATGGACCAGGAAAAAACAAGATGCTTTATTACTATAAAGCACATATTAACACACTTGTGGGTAATTTTTAAAGTAAATGAGAAAAAAGTTATTCAAGAAAGCAGACACAATACTCTGCAATACATATGAATTTTCACATGAGAAAGAAGAGAATCATGAATGAGAAACAGGAACACAAAAAAGAATAGTTGATGAAATCCAATAGTTTGGAAAAGATTTAAAAATCCAGTAAGATACATATAACTCCATTACTGTGAATATGGCAGTCAGGTTTTGATGGTAACTACTTGGTCTGATATCCATTAACCTTAATATAGAGACAAGAAAATGTTGAAGATGTTAAAAATATTTTACTTGATGACATCTAAACATTTTGTGTGACAAAGCCAAGCTTTAATAAGCTACTTCTAAAAATCAGTCAGAACTGCAGGATCATAAAAAGACTTTGGTTTTGAAAACTCCCTCCTGTTAATTGGTTTCTAACTGGATGCCTCTTTGGTTTACTGACAGAAATCTTCTCTGACTCCTCAGAAACTTACCCAGCTCCTAAACTCAAAGATCCCAGGCTCTCAACCCCATCCCAGCCACACTGAACAAAGAATAATTATTTTGTTTTGTACAGTGTAAATCTAAAAAAAAAATAAAAAATAAAAAAATCAGGAGTGTAAATTCTCAGAAAAAACAGAATTGCTATTTTCCACTCGGCTTTAAAGGTAAGAACAATGACATTTAAGGAGCTTTAGAAGCAGTTGTGTTTGATGTGAGATTTCCAGCTGCATGAATTGATCAAGGTACTGAGGGGGACAAGCACATGGTCTCTGTGCCTTCTGTCCTGTGTGGGGTGGTGTTTGACTCTACTTGCTCACTGGATTTTCATGGAAACCCCTTCTAAGCCTTTAACCCTGAAAGGGAGCTTGGATCAGAATAATTAAAGTTTATGCTTTGCTCAGACTATTTAAAGTTTATTCTCTGGAGAAATTAATGCTATGATCACAAAATCACTGTCAGTAATTTATATGCATGCATTATTTGTCCAACACTTGTGCAGTGCCAACAATTCTGTAAAAAAAAAACCAAAAAACTCCACAACAGATTTGAAAGGATGAAGAGCTACTTCTGCTAAGTAGATGTTTGTTAATTTGGTCTGGCTGAGTTGGTCCTTGTTCAAAAAGGTCCAAAAATGAATGAAGCTGCTCCACATGACATCCCTTAGGTTCTCTCATAGGGGACACACTAATATTTCACACAGTTTTCCTGCTGCTTCACTGATATGGGGCCAGACTCTGGGCTAGGTGTTTCTCTGGATATCTTCTCAATGATAGCAGTGATTTAAGTGAAGGCTATAACTGAAAACCAATTTGCAAATTGCAAACTCAATTTTATTTGCAAATGAGCAAAAAAACAAGACAGTAATTGGAAAGAACCAACCAACTATTAAAAAACCCTCAAAAAATCCAATAAATAATCAAAGCCAAACTGTAACAAAAAACCCAACCAAAAAAAAAAAAAATAAAAAATAAAAAACCTCAAAAGCCCAACCAAAACCAGCCTACTCACACAGAGTTCAGAGGGTTCAGAGTCAGTCCAGTGCAAACACAGAGCTGGGAAAAGGCTGTGCATACAGAGAAATTTTGTTCCCAGAGTTGCTGGACTGCTCCTCCAACACAGTGAATTTTGCTCCTTCAAAAGAGCATCTGGTCATGTCAGTCCTCATGTAAAGAACCTGATACTGCCAGCATTTCCTTACTTCAGCAAATAACAGGAATCTATAGCTTTCAAATAGATAGTGAGATAAGACATGTCTTTTTAATCCCCACTGTAGGAAGACTTTAATCAATAAAACCTCCAGTTTTGATCTACAGCCAGCCAGTCCATATATCAGGGTACAGATTGCCTCCAAAAAAAGCCATGCTAAACCTCTGATGGAGAGTCAGTCTTATTGTTTAACTTAACAAATTTTAAGACTGCTTTCATGGCATATTTAATAACCTGTAACAACCTGAACTCAGGGCTCACTGGCAACTTTCCAAAGATTTCTGAACAAGCGAAAATAAGGGTGGGCTGTTCGTTTTATCACATGATTAAATTTTAATTTAGGTTTTCTTAGTAGGTAACTTGCAAGGATAGTGATGGGAAGTATGCTTGTATCCATTCAGCTGTCAGTAAATTCTCATTTCAGAGAAATACAGAAATACTTCCACTCCTATTTCCTAGTTCTTTAACAAGAAGCATGTGCCACCATACCCCAGAATCAGCGTGGATGGAGGGTAAAAAAAGAAAACAGCTATATTTTACATCTAAAAAGAAACTTGTGGTGCTAGATGTTCTTTCTAGGCACCAAGACCTTGGTGTAATAAGGCACAATTGCTGAAATATGAAGGTACACCAATTTGGCTCAGAAATGAAGTGCACATGTGCAGCTATAGGGCATGGGGACAGTAGGGCTGCATTCGATTTCTGCATCACTCACAGTCTTTTTATCAGGACTTGCAGTAAAGTTCTCCAGCTCACAGTGACACTGCTGTGATGGCAGAAGGTCAAGTAAGGCTTGATGGCTCCTGATATGAAATGCAGATCAGATGCTCACCAAATTATGTCATATGAGTTTCAAAATGTTGGTGAAACTTAACACCTAGGTATCCAAAATAATTAGCCACGTTGCCATAAACCAGCCTTCTGCCCCACAGCAATGCTAACCTTAAAAACTTAAAAAACCCAGTTACTTTATGTTCTATGAATCCAAGTAGTCCCAGAGAACTTGCTCATTTTAATTGTTTATAGCTTTATTAAACCTATTTAGTTAAATTTGTCCTCTATGCAGGTCTCAGCCTGTCTTGCAAAACAAACAGAATTTGAAGAAAACGTTCTCAATAGTTAAGGCTTCATTTTGAAATTCAGCCTAGAACTAGAGGAAGGCAGACTTAAAACAGCCAGCCAAAATGGCCAAAAAACTAAGAATTTATGAGGGTGTGTAAACAGCAAAAAATACTAGATGCAGATTTTCTGGCTTTAATTATATTGGATACTAACAGACAGAATATATGGAGATAATTTATATTTTAAATAGCATTTGAGATTAGAGAAATTTAATTTAATTTTGCAAAAACAGTGGTAAAGGATTTTCACTTGATTTATTGTGTGCAAAGGTTTCCTCCTTCCCTCTGTAGCCACTTGAACAAAGGAATGGCCATCTGCACATGGACAAGCCTTACCTGGAACAGGTCCCTGGGACACCCTGCAGTAAATTCAGAATGTTTAACCCTGGACTTTTGTCCATTCAGCTGAAAAGAACCATTCTAACAGCTATCAATAGAATTAAAGTTTACATCCTGGAATTTTTAAGGCTTCCAGCTACTGGAGGAGAGTGTGGTTATTGATGCTTGAGTAGCAACACATTTATTTCAACAAGAGCAGTATTCAGGCTCTGTAGATGATGCATCCTAAAAGATGGGTGTGGGACACATCTCTAGCTGCCTTCTTCTGAAACTTTCCCAGTGCATATGCATTTATCTACTAAAACACAGCAATTTCCAGGGCTGACCAAAGTAACCTATATCACACAGCAACATTATAGATCATGTTAGGACAGGAAGTGAAGAATAGCTTTTCCAATTAATGCCAGATAGGGAAATTCATTGCATAAGATGTAATTACTTAAGCTGGAATTTGTCCAGAAGCTGGAGTTCAGCCAGAACATTAGTTTAACATTAAAATGCTAAATAAAATAAAAAATATTAACAAAAAAAAGGAACAAATCCTTATGGTGTCCAAACCAGAGAAGAATTTCTTACTTTTTAATTATATGTTGTCCAGTCAATACAGAGCAACTGTGATACCCAAAATGAGTTTTCTCCAGGACCCCAAGTTAAGATAAAGGAGGTGAAAGAAAATTATTAACTCTTTTCTGAGGTGCATTTATTCATGCTAATCCCCTAGTTAAATATATGACACTTATGATTTTTATTACAGATTTGGAAAAATGATCTACCTTTGACAAAATTTCAGGTGACTTTATAAATGATTAAATGAACTCAGAATAAATGTAGAGAACTGATAATTTAACTGTGCCAATCTGAATGATCAGCTTGTGCATTGCAAGGAAATGAACCTACCATCACTACTCTTAAAAATCATCATCATCATCATCACTTCCAGAATTTCCCAAGGATTTTCTCAGTTCTCCTTAGGAAGACTCCCATGAAAATCCTTGTGAATATCTGCACTCCCAAGTACGCTAAAAAATAAATCTAGTTAGTTAATCTGAGAGCAGCAGAGCTAATGAAGACTGTTTCCCAAATCCCCACTCAATATATCCAAGTCTTCCTCTATGCTACTTCCAACCTCCCTCCACTCCTTCATTCTTGTTCAAAATGAGGACACAGCACAGAACCTCCCTCCTGGATTTCCTAATTACTGAACAGGGAAGAGGCAGCACAAGAGCTATATTTTGCTGCTTGGCCAGCCAGCACACATCTACTCCCAGAAAGAAAATAACACGAGCTCCCCACACACTCCTCCTTGCAGCAGGAGCCTTAATTTGCATCACCTTTTCCTTTCCCTGGTAGCCAGTTTCCACAAAATTGGTAGAACTCCCACAACAAACTTTGGTTTAAATTAATTAAAAGACTCCAAAGTTATTTGGAGCAGGCTGCCAGACAAACAGCATAACTTGTGTTTCCTTAAGAAGGCAAGCTAAAAAAGGAAACTATTAATAATTATTATTTCTGTATACCACAAGGCCCAAGTTCTTGACTAAGGCCTACAAACACTACTGTGATACTTATAATAAACACAAAATTTGCCTAACAGAAGGAACAACAGTAGATAAAATGATAACACA
The DNA here is from genome assembly GCF_001522545.3 of Parus major. Taxonomy (NCBI): domain Eukaryota; kingdom Metazoa; phylum Chordata; class Aves; order Passeriformes; family Paridae; genus Parus; species Parus major. The sequence goes on from NC_031773.1 coordinate 66,378,188, forward strand.
GCTTGTATTAATTAACAACAGAGCTCACTATTCACAGAAGAAGTTGCCATAAGTATACAGACCCAAAGCCAAATTTTTGCTAGAGCTGAGCTCCCATTTGCTGAGGATGCTAAGACAAGACAGACATCTTCAGAAATACCAAAAAGTCAGCAATCTCTATTTAGGAATCAGCAGAAAGACTTTTTTTTTTTTTAAAAAAAAAAAGGAGAATAATATCCTACTGTTCAGTGCAGCTGGGATGCAGGGAGCAAGGATGTCCCAGCAGGAACTCTGGACAACTTTTGGGGTGGGGGGCAAGGGCCTGTGATTGCCTCTTCCAAGCCTGACTGTCTGAAAGGCAAATAATAGCTGTGGTAATAAACCCAGCATTAATGAATAATTTATTCAGAGTAGGAACAAACAAGCAAACAAAAAAATGGTGGAGCTTTGTACTAGCATGGGGAAAGTTGTCTTTTAAAGATTCTTCTGATACTGCCTCCTCCTCCTCCACTTTTTTAGAAGGAACTTACACATCATTAGAAATCAGTAAGATTTCATGGAATATGTGGAAGGGACCTAAATTGTGGAATGGAAACTCCTTAGAAGACCAGCCAAATGCAGAGTGGAAGAACACTTAAAAAGTGATGTGCATTTTATAACAATACCTGTACTAGTAAAGTTCGCTGGAATTAAATATTTTCCTCGGCAGAACACAGAAATCACCTGAGATTTGAGAAAATACTGCCACAATTTAGGAGAGGGGATGGAATAACTCCAAAATCAAAACAAACAAAAGCTACTAAAAAGCCCAAAATATATATTCAAACTACTGTTTTCCTCAGATGGCAAAAAGTCCCCTTTGTGGGCCTCAAATCTCCAAAACATAGGCTTGAAAGCAACTTTTAGAATTAAATAGAGTTTCTTTTGCAATTGTCCAGGTGTTCTGTACAGCAGCCTGTGTGTTGATTTCAGCAGATCCATCCAGGAGGCCTTGGTTTTACTGCACACTTAAAATTAGACAGGTCAGCAATACTCCCAGGAACAAATTGCAAAATGTTCCCATCAAGTGCTGCTTAATACGCATTTCTGTGGTAAATAGTCATGTTTCACCTCCTTATTTATGGTTCTGCACTTATTTTTCTTTTAAATAGGAAAACAAATTAATAGATTTTCCTGTCTCTCAAACCACCTTGCTCTAGAAGTAGTCAACTTATTTTGCAGAGTTAATCATCAACTCCAACAATTTATTTTGAATGTATGGAGAGGACATTGTATAATTTGCTGCACATCTCCACAGCCTCAGTAAACCAGAGATATGGGTATGCGTAAGGTCCTAGTAAATAGACCTAAAACACCCCAAAACAGTGTCACAAAAGAGCAAAAGGATATATTTTATGACTTATGGTGCAGTAAGTATAACTGAATACATTTGTCCTACAAAAAAAGCTCTGCACCCATTGATCTTGGCTTCAAGAAGAGCTGGAAATATGCATCACAACATTAAAAAGCTGAGAGAAACCAAGCTAGATAGTGGTCCTGGCATGGATCACAGTAAGGTCTTTTGCTAGGGATCCATTGCACAGTGAATTATTTCTTTGGGTCTGCAAGTGTTTTCCAAAAGCACTGGGCATCTTGCCATTAATTAAATATACATCCAGTTAATATTGAATGCAGGAGGCAGCCCTTTCTTCCACAAAAGATCCAGATTTTTCCAGTAAATCACATTGTCCCATCTCTCCCATCCCTTGCTGCCTTCATCTTACTCTCACTCTCAAAACAGTGAATTTCAAAGCACTGAAAACCTGCCTCTATCAGAGCCCTCCTGTGCCAGACTGACTGAAATACTCCTGGTTGAAACATCACAGGAATAGAGCCCTAAAACTGCCCTCCTCCTTAAGTTAGATTTGCTTTAGGTAATTTAGTCTTTTACAGGAAAGCATTTATCTCTGGAATTTGATGCAGAAGTTGAGTGGTAACTGATGTGAGTTATACTAAGTCCCAAATTGAGCTATGCCAGGGATCACAGCAAGAGGGAATAAAGTTGCTACCAGCTAAAATAACACTTTTTTGATCTACTTCTTTCTTTATGCTCCTCTGACACATCTTTAGCACGTGTAAGTGGAGCCATAATTATATGAATTGGCCATTATTAGAAAAAGATCAACAGCCAAAGTCACAAATACCAGCCTTGTATTATATATTCAAGTAAAAAGGCTGTAACAAAGTTAAAAATCTAAAACTTGTCAAGGAAACAGAGTCCTGGAGATGACTTGGCAAAACCATCTCTAGTAGTTTAATCAAAAAGGGAAGATTAAACACTACCTGTGGCAGGACAGATCGTTAAAGCCAAACGATGATCTCTCAAAAAAAGGAGAGCTGTAAAGCTGAAGGCTGTAAAGATGAAGGCTTGCCAACCTCCTTAATGATAACCTTGTCCAATAATAGATTTGATTTCTTTTTCACAACTTTTGACCATCAAGAGAGAATTAGGTTTAAAACATAGGTGTTAGGTCATCACTTTTCTACCACCGCTCGTGCCTTAACAAGCCACAGAGGCCAGAAGTCGTGCAGTAACATCAAATGTTTTATAATGAAAATCTATTTTATCGCAGGCTAAAGTAAATGGGGATTTTCACTGTACAATCTAAAGAGAATACAAGCTTAGCAGTTCAAAGGAGAGAGGGAAGAAAAAGTGGGGAGAGGACCCCATGCACATGGGCAGCAGAAGAGGAGGGGACTTGGTCACTCTGAGGAGACCCAGAAGGGTCACGAAGAAGAAGCAGCTGAGAAAGGACAAGAATGCTGAATGCTTCTTCTCATCAGGATAAGAAGGAAACAGAAGCACAAGTTTTATTTTTATTATTTTTTTTATTTTTATTAACCCTGTAATGACATTCTACCAGAGATGCTCAAAACCCATCATTTTTTCATGTTTTTATGAATGTTTTGAAGAATGGGATGGAGCTGAGTGTCATCAGACTGACCAGAGCAGTAATAAAGTACTGTTCTGTGAGAGAGTCTATCCCAAATTTCTTTGGGAGCAACATGGAAACATTCCACCATATATTTAAATGAGATTTCCCTTTAATGAGAATATTAATATTAGCTTAATTGCTTTAAAGCACAGTCATTCTCAGTTAGGGCATGCTACAACTCTCTGACATGCAACATGTAGAACTTTAAAAACTAAAAGGGCTTTATACAATATTTGAAACAGAGTTTATGGTTTAGACCACTCTTGTCAAAAGGAATATCTTGAGCGGATGTAGTCACTTGTGTGATGAGGGATAAAAAATTTAGCTTTATGTAAAATACCTCATCTCCAGAAAGGGCAGAGACCCCTCTCATCAGGCCAGGTTGTGAAGGCTTGAGGGCTGGCAAAAGAGAGGGAGGGAACATGGAAATTTGGGTCAGTGAGAGCTCCTGGCCGTGCAGCACTAGGGTTTGCCACAGAGCTGTGTCTGCTCCACATCAAAGATGTCATCGGTCTCTGAACTAGCAACTGTCTGTCCTGTCTGGCCTCTGAGCTTTTTGCTTTCCTAGCCTGAAGTGATTTCAGGGGGGCATGGCTGAGTGAGAGATACCATCCCTTAGATGAGCTGGAAACATATGGCACTGACCACATGTGGTCATTAGAAAGTCCCGCGCCAATTTTTGCAAGGCTAACAATATTAGCCCCAGTATCCTGGCCAAATTCCAATATAGGTAATTATATTCTGGATAATGACATACAGGCTAGTTTTATAAGGTTTAATATACATTGTGGAAAGTGGCTTGCACCTAAGGGCTCTGAGTTAAACTCATTGCACAGTCAGCTGGGATAAAATTAGAGAAGAAACTACCCAAGCATGTCAAATGTTTAAGCTTTAAAACCCTGTGTAGACTGAAACAAAAGAGGAAGGGATCCAGGGGTGCTTTAGCATAATCAAGCTGGCTCATGCCGCTGAAGACACAGCTGGGATCCAGAGCTCCCTGCTGCGAGGAAATTTGTAACACTATCCCCACCCCACCTTCAGCAGTGGGTGTGCGTGCATGTTAAATTACCAGGTTAGGGAAGAAGATGGAGCAGTAGGATGCAAAATGTTGTTTGCTGGGTTTTTTGTGTGTTTTTTTCTCGATTCCCCCCAAGTAAAATAGGTCTGATAAAAAAGCCCCACGGTTCAAACACTCACACCTGTGGCACAGCAGCCCTGTGACCCCTGCTCAAAATGCCAGCAGTGGTGCTGCTCTCCTACTAACTTCTACTCATCTCACCCTGCTTGAGGACACCAACACCAGCACAAATCCCTGCTGTAACCACACCCTGGCAGGTCATCCACTAAGTTCTGCTGATGGAAACCTCTGAGCCCCAGAATGATTTGGGTGGCAGGACATGTCCCTCCAGCATGCCATTAAAATCCAAAAAGAGCATTCAGAGTGTGCCTCCCACACCTCAGCTGGCTCAGGAGGCACTCACTTGCAAGGGCTTACAGGCCTCAGTCAGATTTGTTGATTTGACATACAATTTTGGATGACACAGAGCTGGAGATGGAACACAAGCAGACATGCCAGACCTAAGGGCTGACAGCACAATGGGTAATATTGATTTTTTTAAAACATTTTACACATCGTACAAGCACGGAAACCACCTCTCACTCCATATGTTTTATACCATGCAAACACAAGAAAAACAGTTTCTCACTCAAAAATCGCAGCTGAGCAAAAGTTAAGGAAGAATTTTTTTTCACAGGGAGAGTGGGGAGGCACTGGAACAAGTTGCCCAAAGAAGCTGTGGATGTCACATGCCTGGAAGACCAGGTTGGATATGGATTTGAGCAACCTGGTCTAGTGGAAGGTGTCCCTGCCCATGACAGGGGGATGGAACTAGGTGGTTTTGAAGTCCTTTCCAACATTCTATGATTGTATTATTCTTCAAATCTTAAGAATTGAAGCTTTACCTTTGGCTAGCAAAGTATTCCAAGCTAACAAGGTACCCCAAGCAATGGCACTGCAGTGCAAGCAGCCATCTTTTAGTCTCGAAATAAAGTTCAAGTTCAGCTGTGATTTGTTTTTCCCAATATTATGAGCAGGTCTGGTCTTGTTTTGGTGTCATCATCAGGATTGTAAACTTTAATTCATGTATTCCATGTACTGCTGGAAATACCATGTACTTGTAGGCACACACCACCTCATTTCAAGATTCTCTGCACCTTTCCTGGGCTTGATTTCCAAGCTGTCAAAGACAGCAGACACAGGCTCTCACCCCCGCTCTCCTCATGCAGAGAACTCTGTTTCATCTCCTCAATTCCTCCCTCCATTAAAACACATTCAAACATAATTAGTGTAACATTAAAAATGGAGGAAATTTTGTAATTGCCAGTTGTTCTGTAGCCATGGTTACATCTGAGATTTATACCAAGCGACGCTGGCCTGAGCACGCACAGGCAGTTAGCAGGAACAGCAGTAGGATAATGTTTGTGTGCACGTGCAGGTGTGCTGAGATGCCTGTTTGCCAAAAAAAAAAGAAAAAATAAAAAAAAAAAAGATGGGGGAGGAATGGGGAGGGCAGGGGAGAGAGAGAGAGAGGCCGAGGGAGAGAAAGGAGGGAGGGTGGGGAGGGGAGAGACGGAGAATATTCGGTGACATTTAAGGTGCTAATATCTGGAAGTCAACCTTTAATTTGACAGCTTTTAGTGCTAGTTAATTTCACTCATCCAGACGAGGTGTAGGAAATTTGCAGCACCTTTAAATTATCACGTTTTTCCACGCTGCCTGAGGCCTATGTGGAATACCTGAGCCATACTTTCTGCCCCCCTCTTCCCCTGCTCCCCCTCCATCCCCCTCTCTCCTCCCTCCCTCCCCCCCACACCATTTTCAGGTCAGTTGAAGTAAAACTTTCATTCCCTTTCTCAGACAATTAATCTTTAGCTAATTGAAGCAGGAATGCTGCAGGATGGGTTTCACTGGGGCCTGTAAATCTCATTTAGCAAAGTGAATTCCAGGCACATGCTGCACCTAATGATGTGACAGGTGGGCTGCACCACAAGACAGCAGCCGCCGAAAAGTTGATTCTCATTAGACCCTGGGAGTCCTGCAGTCAGTTTTCTGATGGCTGAAGAACACTAATCGCATCTGTTTGCTGCTGGGTGGGGTGGGTGGCGGGGGGAGAGGCAGCAATGAGAGGCGGGGGGGCCCTTCCTCTCTTTCATGAGTTAATATCCTTGACTCCTGCCCAAAAAAGCAGCAGGCCTGCCTCCCACCATGCGCTCAGCCTCCATTCTGCTGACTCCTACAGGGTGCACCCTTTTTCTAATTAACTGGAATGGCTATGGAAAGCAAAGGAGGCCTTGTGTTGGGTGAACCAATTATTTTGAAGGGTATTAAGTCATCAGATTTACTTTTATCTTGATTGCATTGTGGAAATCGTGCATAATTAATGGTGGGAGCTTATTAGGAAAATGATTAGGCAAATTACACAGGTGTCGGATGCATTTTTTATGATAAATTTGCTAGAACAATCCTGCAATTCCATCTGTTCAGCTCATATCAGAATGTCACTCTGGAAGAAATTAATGGTGCAGAGTCGTACGAAGTTACTGGAGGCCTTGGATGCAGATTTATGTTTTAAAAAAAGATACAGTTAAAATTACCCAGCGATTTCCTAATAAATACTTGATGTTGCAGTTCAATAAATTACTTATTTAATCTTAAAAGAAAATGATAGTCAGCTGGAAACTAAAAAGTGGAGAAAGCATAAACCTCATTTTGTCAGGTTGACGTGTATGTAAATAAAAAATAATCGTAAGACGTAATAATTCTTTGCTGTGGGATGCTGACTAGAAACAAGCTGTCAGCCTCCAAGTACCTCTGCTAGGTATTTTTTCCACAGATACTAAAGCTTGCCTTACAAATCCTGTGCTGGTTCTAAAGTGGCAGAGCCATTTCCCTTCTCTGTAATTTCGGCATTGTTCAGCAGCAGATTCTGGAGGTCACATCCTGGGACTTAGAGAGGACGCCAAATGCTGTGCTCGTGTCTTTGCTTCTTTCCCTCTGCGTTTCCTGCCAACACCAGAAGATGAAAACCATGAAACCAAAACCATTGAATGCATTGTCTCTCAGAGTGAGTCAGTAAATCAGTGCATTGGGCTTTTTTGTGTGTTTCTATGTGAAAGAGTGTCTGTTGTGTGCATTTGTAGGTCTAGAACAGCAAAAGCCAAATATTCTATCCCTGGAAGTGCTTAGAAACTGCAGCTATGGATTATCTATTATATATCAAATAAACAAGCTCATATTCCATAAAAGAAGCATAATTATTAATAGCTAATATAATATCATTTCTCAAAAAAAATTACAGGTAAGGAAGCAGAAGTGACTGAGCATGAGGAGAGCATGACAAAGAAAAACATGACAAGGTTTAATTGATGCTGGGCAGTTTTACAGTCAAATATCATTTTTAGATGGATATTCTTCATCATCTGACTAGTTCATTGTCACCAGCACTCCTTTTTAAAGAGATTGACTAGGCAAATATAAAGTGGCTGTTGTCTACTCCAGAAAGAGTTGAGTGTCTTGGGGTCTGCATCGACTTAGGCAGGACCTTTCAAGCCACCCTCCAAGCCCCTGGGTACAGTCCACAAGGTCTGTGGGCTAAGGGTAGCAGGGAATATGGTGTCGTGTCCCAAAATGAGGATGGGGTTACCCTGTCAGGATTACTCAAACAGCACAACCATTTCCATGGCTATTGGCATGACTTGAACACCTTGAATGTCTTCAAAATCACAAAGCAGGCTTGTCCCTGTTCATTGACCCCTTCCCTGTGGTCCCTCACAGACTGTTATCCTGCCCAAACCCCACAGCACTGTGGCTCTACAATTTCATTCCTCTCTCCTATTCCTGTGTCTCAAGGGCTTACCCATTGCCACAGGGCCCTTGGAAAGAAGACTTAAGGGCAATACAGAATATCTTCTTCATTTGGGGATTTCTGTTCGTTTCAGGACATTTAGGTTGTGATATTATTATCAGAATGGAAGTGAGCAGCTCTCTTTTGGTGCTCTGAAAAGCTAGTATGACCACAAACATTTTTTTTAAAAATGCTGGGAATTGTAGAGCTAAAGAGCAGCCCATAAGAGAAGTGCATTATTTTTCTCCCTAATATCCAAGCCTTGTTAAATACCAGCAATACCAGTCTCTGTGACTTTTGCATTTGATTAATCCTTCCCTGAAAAATGAAGCTGCTGCTACTACACACTACCATCTGCACTTGTGGTGAAGGCAAAGAGAATGAATTCCAAACAGCCTCTGTCTGCAAGAGGGGCCATGGCAGCAAGACCTCATGGGAGTTTATGTCCAATATAAATAGTCTTTTTGACTCATCTGAAAACCTTTCTTCTCCTTCAGACCCTTTGCTGAGCACATTCTTTGAAATCTGCTCTCATATATCTCCGCTGTAATAATTGTTTCCAGAGAAATTACAGGGGCATAGAAGTAAATACGTGAGCTGCTGTGTCCCTGAGTTAGTTTATTACTGCTTGCTAATTAAGATTATTGATAAATCTTGTGTTTATTCCATGCAGGCTGTTGGAACAATACAGAATAATGCTGTTAAACACAGCAGGTGACCCTAATCCAGTAAATGAAGTATAAGGGAAAATTTAAGATAAATTTGAAGAAGTTACAGTGACTATGCTCCTACATTTTAAGGGATGTCTTGTATCTAGTGGCTAATGGCCCATAACCTTTATCCAATATGGAGTTGCTAAGCATTTGATCAGATAAAAAGCATGTTTTCAAGCAATCATTATTCAAAGCATCAGACACAGTGATACTAATGTATGATTTTGTACCATGAATAAAACATTTCAGATGATATCCCTCAAAAAAATCTATATTGGAATTTATATAGGTGAGCAAGGAAGGGTCAAGTGAGTTTCACAGAAAGAGATAGAGACACATCTGTATTAAATTAAATGGGTTAAAATAAACCATAGCAAGAACAAGAGTCATGAGTTCAGAACATATGGCCCTGTATGTAAGAGTGACATACAGGTTACTTTCCATTCTCCCTCAGGTCTGTCCCTATCCTGTTAAAGGAAGTAGTACTATTTCTTCTGAGAAGAACTTAGCTAATCAATATTATTGGCAAGATAGGATATAATAGGAAGAATCAAGCTACCAGATGTCCTTTTTAATTCCTGGAGTTAAGGTGAGAACCCATTGTTGCATGGCCAGCCACTCACCTGTGTAACTCTCTCAGGTACAGTGCCTCACCCGGTTCTCCTACAGCTGCCAGAATATCCCCAGGTGCTTTCACACAGGTGTGTTCAGACAAGCCAAACGCCTCACCCTTCAAACCCACCAGCCTGGATGAGTTCTAGGAAGCTGTCTGTAGCAGAGAAACCATATTAGAGATGTACTCTGAAAGCTGGTCCTCCCTGAGACCGCACACTCGCGTGGATGTGCTCCTGGGGGCATCACTGCAAGTGTAAGACCTTGCCAAAACTCTAGTCTCATGCACCAGCCACGATGCTTCTTTGGTTTTGAGTACTGGCATCATATTTCTAGTGTACAGTATCCCTCTAATACTCTAAGCAATATTTGTTTTTAAATTAAACATTACCTTTCTCTTCCAGAGCATCACTCAGTTTTCTTTAAGCCCTACCAAAATAACTAATTCCTAATCCTTAGTACAGATAACCAGCTCAAAACAAACTGGCCCTTTTATAGCATTGACAGTATTACATTTATAGCATATGATAAGCTTTCAACTAACACCTAGACTTTTCCCAGCACTCTGAAATGTAGGTGGTAAAAATCACAAAGCTATTTGATTATCCAATTTTCTGAGTACATCTGCCACATAATGATTTCAGCTGCAGAACATTCAAGACTTTGTGCTGGTTTTGCCCAGATCGGGTTTGTGTTAGACAACAGAGTGATTCATACAAGCTTCTGAAATTATTTTAAGTGATTTCTTTATTTTTTCTGTCTTGGCAAGTGGAGAAAAGCAGTGCTTCCCATCAAACATAAGTGGAAGGGCCCAAACGCAGATCGTATAACTGAGCACCGCGGAAATAGAGAGCATTTTGCATAAACACCTGTTCTTTTTCCAGGTTTGCGTGTCTTGTCCACTGCCACAGAACCAAGAAGCTGATTGAAGCCTTTCAGTTTGGTGCTTTGCTCCGGGGGCTGGGTTTGGATTGATGAGGAATGCCATTGGGATGCTGCTTTGCAGATGGTGAGCGGCAGAGCAGGCAGCGCTTCCCTGTGACGGGGAGGAGGCAAAGCCTTCATTAAAACATCAGCTTCCCCCAGAAGCTCATACTGTCTGACACGCCTAACCTGTGTGCATATGTCAACACAGAACGCTTGCTAATGTTGCTGAGGCTGTAAATAAGGGTTCAGACTATACTCTGAAGGAGATTAATGAGTAGAGCGCTTCCTTCTCTGCTGGAGGCTGAAGTAGGTTCCCTATTAAGATGCAGTATCTGTCACTGTCAATAGAGACATGCTGTGTGGGTGTGAGGGGAGGTTAAGAGGTGTCTCTGAATCTGGTAATTCCATGCTTTTAAGGGTCTAGCACAGGGGACTGACACACTTGAGCAACATCAACTTCCTAAAACATGTTTTCCATTAATAGAATAAGTCCAGTAACGTCTGCAGCCAAAGAGGGACAAACACAGAGGAACTGGAGGTACTCCCTTTTAAAGAAAGTACAGAGCTTTCTTCTTAAAGTTAGGAAAGGAGAAACAAATAAACTGCTACCCTGTGCATACTCCATGCAAATTTCAGGGAAGGGACTAACAAATAAACTACTATCCTGTGCATACTCCTTGCAAATTTCAAGGAAGGGAATAGTTGTTCCCTTCCTGCGTGTTTAGAACTGTATTCCTATGACAAATTGTATGTCTGCCTTCCTTACCCATGCCCACTTATCCCCTTCCCTCTTCCTTTCAGGTAAACAACTATTCTTATTTGTAAAGCATCCATTTCTGTGATATCAGAGTGTCATACAGAACTGTTGCTTCTTCAGAAAGCATTTGATATCATTCTCTGAAGGAAGGGTTATCCGTTTTTACACATGGGGAGGCACAAGGAGGTCCAGTGTCGTGTTTAAGTTTGAACTGTAAATGTGTCCATGAAGAGGGGTCTGAATTCTGAACTCTTAAGACCTTAAACATGTCTCTGCTTTTGGAGCTGGCTTCAGAAAACAAGATTTAGACCTAGAAAACAAGATTTACATAGACCTAATGCCCATGTTGTAGTGAGGATTGTTGGCAAAGGTGGCCAGCTCACTCAGCCTGGGCCAAGGAAGCTCTTCTCTACATTCTCTACTTTTTTTATTCTATGTATTTGACCCAGATCAGAAACTTTTACTCTACAGTAGAATAACACACACAAGATAAAAATGCCTGTGCATTTAAACACAAATATGCAGCACACTAGCTCCTCTTAAAACCCCTAAAGAACATATAAATTTATACAAATCAGCTTTTGTTCATCTATTAGAATAAGGGCCTTTTGTCCAGTACTTAGAAGAGAGAATAAAATGAATTTAACACACAGCAGTATTACCCATTTTTCCCTAACACTCATGTCTCCTTTTATGGAAGCTGAAAGAACCTGAGGAACTAACCTAGTATAATCATTAATTTCAAACAAGAAAAAAAAAAGGTAACAAAATATTACATTAAGATTTTAAGACCCAGTTAAGCTTAGCAAAAGCAATCAACTAGAAAAGAAAGTGAAAAGTTGAAAAGGGAGAAATTTCAGGGAAAAAATGTGAGCCTATGCCAAAAAATCACTTCTAGCTTTGCATGTTAAAAATTTATCTCACTTAAGTATCTGGATATGTAGCCCAAAGTCAATGGGAATTACAAAGGGCAGGACCTCTGAATAATAGATCAATTCTTTAGCTTTATTCTCAGTTATAGGCAGAAGGAAAATGCTATTTACTCTTCCTTTACATCACCAACCTTACTGAGCACCTAATAGCTCATGCTTTTGCTTTTGTACTTTTACATGGAGAATAAGCCTGTTTATTATAAAGCCTCACCATAAAAATACAATAAAATTAGAAAAACTGCCTGAAAATAGCATGTAAGGATTGAGTAGCCTTTGGACACTCCAGAATGTTATGTCGTGCTGCTTGCAGGAGGAAAATCAAGGAGGAAAAAAAATCCTTCCTAATTTATCAAAACATTAATTTTAGGTAAAACATGGTAGTAAGACACACATGTTGCTCTATGCTATGCAGTGATGCTTTCCCAGATTGGATAACTTTCCCTGGAATTGCTCAAAGAGCATCTGGCTCTGGCCACTTGCAGGGACTGAGGGAATGTTGTTGTCCCTGGGGCACAGCATCACTGCAGCCTCAGTGCACGGTGTGAGGAGCCAGGTAACCAAGGGCAGGAATCATGGGATTGTTTCAGCTGGAAAAAAACCTCTTTTTTTAAAAAAACAAGATTTTTATTAGCTGGTTCACCCTAATATTGAGGTATTTTCAGAATCTATGTTTGGGGAATGGCATCTCCTCTGTGTTCAGCTTATAAGAGGTACAAAATTACCCATAAATTGGGGGAAGGTGAGAGTGACTGTGGATTTAAAAAAAATAATTATTGAGAATATAGTGTTTGAGTGGAAGGAAGAGCTAATTAAAGAAACAACTTGTTAATTAAATTTTGATGCTGAGTCTGTTTTTAGAGATAGAAGTAATGCAGTCCAACCCAGCCCTTTAAAAAACTCCAAAATTGCAGAATGCTTAAGTTTCCCAGAGAAAAGTTGGTATCTAGTCCCCAGTAAATTGAATAAGCAAAAATTTGTTTTGTTGGAAGAACTGAATAAAAGAACTCCTCCTTTACTTTTAGCTGCCTGAGTTTTGCCCCACATGTACAGACAAAGGACTTTCAATAGCTGGTATTTGTTCTTCTTCTAGAGATATGGTGTCCTAAATCACAGGCTAACTGATTGATCTCAGTTAAAAGCTCTGAATGGGGCTACATTCCTTGATGTACAAGGAATACTACTTTACCTGAATCAAATGTAGGACAATATTGTGGAAAATAATCAAAATAAATTACTAAAAAAAAAATTAATCAAATTATGCTTGGACTAAAACTGTCTTCTTTTATTTTTATTTATTTATTTTTGTGCTACAAATAATCATCTCTACAACATTTTATTTTTTTTTAAGAGTTCCTTTTACTGTGGCAGGCAACTAAAGCTGGATTTGAATAGGATGTTACTGTGGAAAGAGGAGATGAGTGCCAGGAATTCCATCAAGGATGAGCCTGCTGTACAAGCAGTACAACACAAGGTGTGTGCTGACTCGTGTCACTGGATTAAAAAACTGCTTCAGATCAGAATTAGCCTTTTTTGGGGAGAAGGGAGACAGAGAGAGAGAAATAAAACCCCTGTTCAAATCTCCAGATGGAAGATACCAGAACATATAGATAGAAACCACGTCTTATAGAAGCAGATGTGATTGGTAAGATACACACAAATAATCTCTCTTGAGGGAAAAAAGGTATCTCTTTGATGATCTGATATGACTAAAAGACTCAATAACCTCAACACCTATTGACCCATGTGGAAAACAGGGGCAGATGGTATCAATTGTTGTGTTTGTTTGTAGAAATAAAAGAGAGAAATTCTCCAAAATGATCTTCCTTACAGTTGTTTTGTTTTTTTAATGAAGAAAATACAGCCACAATAATGTAACTAGATTTTCAAAACTGTGGGAAAGTTGCATTTTACAAGCTTGGAGGACAAAAAAGGATCTGAGAGAGGCTCTCACAGTTGCCAAGTACAAAAATCAGGAAAAAATTCTCCAAGTACATAAGGCTACACTTAACATAATATCAGGTCAAAAACACAGCTGAAAGAGTGAAATACAAAGATTCAAGTTTGTTGGAAAGAAAGGAAACATTTTTAGAGTTTTAAAACCATTTCTAAGCCCAAAGTTCATAGTCAGATTACTTATAATAGCAACATGGTGACAGAACTCAAACTGAGTGACATGACCCATTCATTTGACTTCAAAATAAGTGTTTATTTTTCACTTAATGAAAGAACTGGAAGAAAAAGGGCAATAAAAATATTCTCTCAAATATTTTTATCTCGAAGTTACTATCATAAATTTTCCTTCTTAAAACAGGATCCTCTGTCATCTTTCTAGGTTCTGAGCATATTGAGAGAAAAAAAAAAATTTAAAAAATTTTGTTACCAAACTTTCAATTTTATGTAGTTCAGTCCTGAAGTCCCCATTTTATAAATTACTCAGGCCTTTCTGGCAGGGAAAGAAAGAAGCAATCAATTCCTTAGATGGAGGACTGACAATTGTCAAATATTAATGGCATTTGTGGTTAGTCCTGTGGCCAACAGCCAGACACCAATTTTTTAGTTTTCATCTGAGCAAAATTTTAGTTAAAACAGATGCACGTAACTATGCAGTGCATTAATTTCTGTTTATCTTCTGACACAATCCCAGGAAACTGAATGTCATCAACCTCTGACTGCTGAGGGGGTCTCAGCCTCTCAAGAGTCAGGCCTTGGAAGAATCTTTCCAACTCTCTCTTCCAGAACTGAATTCTATAAAATTCATTATAAATTATGTGAGAATGATGTGTGGATGTATTAACACAGGTGGAAGCAGTCCTTCACACAAATGGAATTACAAAATACTCCCTGGAGTGCTCCCAGAAGGTGATGCCAAATAATTTGGAAAATATTTGCATCCCTAGAGACAAAACCTAAATAATAGCTGGAGTTAAGTCTTTGCAACCAGGTACTGACACCCTTCCCTAGAAAATGATGCCATTCTTTCAGCTGGCACTTAGACTTGTCCCTAAGTGTACTCCTCTTGTCTAAAACTAGGTAGAGCTGAAAACCAAAACATCACTTTTTTATTTCAGATGTTTTGAACCATTATAGAGCCACATCAATTAGCCATCCTTGGCACTACTCCTCCTGGAATAAAATCACTAGGTTGCATCCTTTGGGCATAGCATCAAAATGACCCACCCAGCAAAGATGGGTCAGACCTTGCAGTCAATTTAAACTGGGAGAGACAAATCTACAGCAGCAGCATTCAGGTTTTAGAAAGTGCTTCAGATGATTCATTCCATACACAAAGACACTGGGGATTTCAATTACTCAAAACTGGGAAAATAACAGTTTGTAATGAATGACAGGAAAACAATGAGGACACTGTGAACATGACCAGATTCTTGCAAAGCCATTATGAACATTCTTGCTCTTTGAAGGTAAACTTCTACAGAAAAGTATTTCCACCCCAAACCACATTTTTAAGAATCTGTATCAAGCCAGTTGCACATCAGCTCAGAGTGTTAACACAAGAATTGTCACAAGCCATTTCAACTGGTCTTTTCCAAATAGGTCCTTGATCAATTTTGAAAGTTTCCAAGGTTGGCAGAAATCTTTGCAGTCCAGAGCCTGTCCTGTATCGATGAGGGAACAAAGAGTTCTTATTCAAAACAACTAGTAATGAAAGAAAATGTTCTGAAAAGCTGTGCTGGTCCTTAAAACACAAATAAATATTTATTGATGAGGGAAAGCAGAGAAAGGAAGATGTATGAAGGATCTGCCACACAAGAGAAAGTAAAAAAACCCTCCACAGCCTCAGAATTTTTTTTTTCCTCCAGCTCACCAATGCCATCAGGACAAATAAACTAATAAGGCAGTCTGAAAAAAATGAAATAACAAATTTTTTTCTGTAACCTTAGCATTACCTATGTGATTATTCTTCAGTAGACACACACACACACACACACACACACACACACACACACACACACACACACAGAGTGCAACAATTTATTTTAATGTAATGCTGCCCCCTTGTGCTTTTGTATACAAGGAAGTTTTTGTCAATAACCAAGGTTTGTAGCAACTAAAGAAAAGCAAGAAATCGGCCTTTTCCTCAGCTCTGAGCTTTCTCACTGATTTTTTTCACTTGAGCAGTAATGTGATCTTATGCAACACTCAGCAGTCTCAGAGCCCAAGGAAATGAAACATGTACTAACATAAAAATCAAATATAGGGTATAAAGAAAGCAGGGCATGTGTAAGTCAAAGATGAGAAAGGAATGCAAAGGTCAAATCACACAAAGTTACAATAAGCTACTGAAAATGAGTGCAAAACAAATGATTTGATTTCACACATTAAGTTGTAGTCTGTCAACACAAAGAAACAGATTTTACAGGGGTGGCACCAAAAAAAGGGATGGAACAAAATGAGAAAGAGAACTCAACTCTCTTCATCCTCCTTCATGCTAGGAATTTACCAGTCAGCATTTGCTTACCAACTTTTGGAACTTCCTGTCATACAAACTTGTCAAGTGTCCCACCTCAGAGGCGTTACAAACTTCTGAGAAGCTCCTAAGAGAAAAAAATATCTCTTTGGGAACATTTGGATTAGAATCAATTGTCTGCCAACTGCCCTGGTAGGTCCCAAAACCAGGAAATGCCTGGAAAATTTGTCTTCTTTGGTTCCCCACAATATGTCTTGAGCCAAAAGGACTTGGAACCATTCCATATGGCACAGTTTATGGCTGAAGACATGGAAATTTGTTCTAGTGTTTATCAAGAATATTAAAATCTCAAAAATGTAGAGAAGAAATCAAAACATAGAGGCATGATACAAAGCCATGGATACATAACATCACTACTTAGAGCCATCCCTTTTGAGTTTTATACAAACATCCTGAAAAAAACTATTTTATTTGATGGTTGTTTCCTGAAATTCCATATGAAGAATAATAAACTCATGTGTGTTCATTCAGGTGTTTGATTAGGCAGAGATTTCCTCCAAAAACATCTCTTTTGTTCTCAAGCTTTATGAAAGATAAATGATAATCAATAGGTCCTTGGAAGCATGGCATAAATGCCTATGCATAAACATCTCTATAATAATTCTCTGTGTGTTTTGTATTCAGGCTACTGAATACATACATGATATTTAACTGGCCATTCTCCTTCTAAATCTCACAGCTGAAAAATTTATTCATGAACAAAACAACAAAAACCAAAAAGCTTGTTTGGGTCAAGAAGAGTGTGACAATTCCAGGTAACTTTTAGTCAGAAATAAAATTATGAAAAGAAAATTGGAATTTTTTTTTTTTCCAGTAGCTACAAAATGAAAGACATTCCCATTTTAATCTAGATTTAGCTTAATTTACAAATGTACAACATTTGTATTTTAAATATTTCTATGCTTTAACAAGGTCAATGGAAGTCAAGAAGCTAAACAAAACCTTTTGTTTAAATCTGAATGACACATTTAATTTGCACTGAAATAATTTGGTTTAGCTTTTCAGAATGTTAAAGGAAAATTGATCATTTTTAATTTAAGTTGACCCAAGATAATTTTTTATTGTGTATCTGAGCTTGGTCATTGACCCAACTACAGCCTAACATAGTTATTCAAGGAGGTCTGCTATAAATAAGATTTATCTTTAGAATTTCTATTCTTTACCATGTTTCATTACATCTTATCTTTCTTATTAATTTTTTATGCATAAATTCAGCAGATGCTTTCTGCAAAACTAAGAGTCTATGGTGTATTATTAGAATGTGTGGAACAGTATGCAAAGTGCCATCCTTTGTTTTTCTCTTCTCTCTCATGAATGTAGATCTAAAAGGCAATTTAAGGATGTTGGCACTCTGTCTGAAGCAATGTTAGTCATTCTTAAACTCGGTGTTCTCACTTATCAACATATACATCTTACATAAATTAAATTAACTTGGCCCCTAGCACGAGCTGGGAGCCATCCTGTGCCACGGAGGTGACAAAAAGGGGCTGTAAAACAACTGTAAAACCTGTTAGGGAGTTGTGTGGTTCCAAGAAAAAGATGCTGTGTCTCCCTGCTGCTGGGGAGGGAGGATGTGCAGCACCAGGTCCTGGGGCAGGGGGGTTCTGCTGGGGAGGACTGACAGCCACTCCTGGTTCCACCCCTGGAGTCTGAGGTGTAGACAACAACCTGAGCAAAACTCAGTGCAGACAACAACCTGCCTGTTATTCTGCCCAACAAATACCAGCAGTGCATCTAAAACTGTCATTCTTCCTTCAATTAATTCAGTTTAAAAAAAATAAAAGTTCTGTTGCTTTCAGTGACAATGTGGCTTCTTGGCTGGTGACAGCCCTGCAGAATGAGCTCATGAATCAAGGAAAGCTTACTGTATGCTTTCTAAGCAATACATAACTAATAATATTAATATGCTTTCATTTCTGATCTTGTGGGCCTTGAAAAATTAACTTTAATATTAACATAATGTTCACTTTAATATTTTAGTGCTTCTAAGTTATTTGAGTTAACTCATTTCATTTGGATCCTTTTCAGATACTGTTCTTTTCTATTTTTTGGCCTATCTTCTGTTTTCCTCACTTTTCTCCATTCTTTCTGGTTTTCAGTCATTTCAGATCTGTACTTTCAGACAGATGTGTATATTTCAAGAAAGCTTTCCTACAGTTACTGCTACCATTATTATTACAGGACTTACTACATGTACCTCAGCACCTTCTTCCACCATTTCAAAAAGACAAGTAAGCAAGGAAATTATTCAAATTATTCAAGGTATTTCTTGGGGCTTTGACATCTGGCAAAAGCAGAATCATTTTTTGAGAATTCACAAAAGAGTTCTCAAGAATTCTTGCAAAAGAAAAACAGCAAAAGAAAACTTATATTAGTTTAAAATGGGTTTCTGAAGTTATCATTGACATTACATTGCTTGTACTAGGATTTTAGTGAAATTAGGCACCTCATCTAAACCAAATCATTTAACAATTAGGGATCAAAGCTGGGCTCTATGAGTGCCCCCCCTCGAAATTATGAATAATTCACATTAGCAGGCACTGTACTACCTGATCAAATACTTAACCTGATACAATATAAACTCTAAAATGAAAGACCCCAAAGTTAATTATCTGTGTGTTCTACACTGTAAGAAAAGCCAGGTAGTCCAAAGCAAATTTTTGAAGTCTGCCTTGGACAAAAAGTACTGTGGCAGCACGAGACACAATTGAGCCAATTTCTAAACAACTTTTGAATCCACTTAGCACATTCTGGGTCACAGCCTGCTTCTCCTGCTAAAACCAAGATTTGCTCCATTCAGAGGGTGGAGACCCTTGTTTTTACTGAAAGGACAAACTCAGGACCAAGGTGTTTTTGTGATTTGTGGCACTGGAGGAAAGCTCTCACCACGTTTTCCTGCCCAAGTCACATTCTGACAGCCCTCTGGTACGTGACAGCTTGAATGTCTGTGTTAGCCTCGTAGCCAGGAGCGTGCAGTGCTGGAGATGCATCTGGAAATTGGGTTTTATCTCATCTGAGCCTGGAATCTCCAGTACTACTTCGAGTTATCTGTAGGAAAGTAAAACCTAATTGCTTCTGTATTTATGTTTCCGATCTTCCTCTCAAAAAAACCCACAAAAAACCCACCAAAAAACAACAGAAATATCATCAGTCCTTTCCCATGTCTTTTTCATCAGTGAGGACAAAAATATATATTTTTAATTCTTATTTGACAAAGGCAATTTATTATTACAGTAATAATAATAAATAATGATAATTATGATGATAATAATAATTCTCCTATATTCTATTTCTGAGTGAATCCAAAGTAAGGGATAACTGAAAACATGTGGGGAAAAGCCAATAGAAAAAACCCAAAATACTGTTGCTTACAGTGAATCAGAGAGCTTGTGACAAATCCGAGAATTTTAAAAAAATTGAGATGGGTATTGAAAAAAACAGTTTTTAGTGGTGATATCTGATGGTCTACCACGTAGTCTCCCAAGACATGAGTCTTATTGCATGAGTTTCTTAAAACAATGCAAAGCACTCCAGAGTAGAGTGTAGGGAACACTCTAAATTGGTCCCCCGGGTAAGGACTAGCTGACCTAATTGGTATTTCCCATCTTTAATTTATGTGATCATACAGTATGCTGTTATCTTTTCATTACATTAACCCATAGGGTCAAACATTCCTCTGGTGGAGCTCCATTGGAACAAGCAGATTTGCACCAGGGCTGGGTTTGGCCCACACCATTTGAACCTGAAATGAATTTCAAACAGAGCTGTAATCAGCCTAACTGAGGAATATTTTTCTCAAGCAAGGAGAGCATGTGGTCCCCCTGTATGAAAGTCAGATACATTTATCAATGCAAACTTTATAAAACATAATACCCATCAAATATTACATGCCAGAACAGCACTAAACTACTTAGAGTGGTAAATAAAACATTAGGTTTGCAAAAGTATTTGGATTCTTCTTCACATTATTGCAATGTTTTATTCATATCCCGCTTACATATTCCCTTCATTCTGATAATCTAAGTGACCAGCATGTGATGAAACCACTCAGGTCTCCACAGCTGGGCCTCCTTTGAGGTTGCACAGCTCCTCTGTCACCTTCAGAGCAAGAGGAATGCCACCCTGGCAATCTCAGTTTACAAGGGTGTGCCTTTTAATTCATCTATCATTGTCTTTTACACCAGGCCACATCACTGATGTCCAGTCAAACACAGATAAGTTCTGGAGCAACTTCAGAGGATGGTTTCTGAAAAATGGCAACTATCAGGTTTTGGGAAGAAAGCAGGAGTGGTAGACCAAAATAATTTTCTTATGAGATTTGCCAATGAGGCAGAGATGACTTTAATAGGGAGTAGCCTGGACAAAAATTTTCTTTTTTTTTTTTTTATTCTTGTTCTATCAATTAATGAATTCAAAGTATCTTGACCCACCATTCTGATTCTGCCTCCAAAATGCCAAACAGGTGTATGTAAATGTTGACTTTTTGTTTGTTCATCTGTCAAATTACTTTGGAATCTTCCTGAAATTATTACAAGTCATCTCATGGTAGTTGTGACAGTAAGTTTATTTGCATCACAAAAAACTAGGTATTGAATGAGCTGCTAAAAACTGTTCCATCTAAACTGATGTGTGATGGATAGACAGACAAACAGCTTCATGTGCAATCAATCAAACAATCCAATTCTCTCGAAGAAAACCAAAAAAAACCCTACTGAACCAGAACAGCTCGGAGTCTGAAATGAAACTGTGCCTCTCAGAAGCTGCTGGTGCTCTTGTGTCGAGTCTCTGGGACCAAAGACATGTTAAATGATTAGGAAGGATGACAGAGGAATGCCATAGAAGATGTAGATGATGTCTATAGGAATATCAGGGCACCTTCTGGTTTCTCAGCCTGCACCCATGGTCTGGCCACATCCAACCTCCTTCCTTGTCCCCAAGGACACGGAATTGGAGCAGGAAGGGATTTCCAGAGCCAGTAAAGGAACTGTTCTCTTATTTTGTCCATTTATATCTTCAAAATGAAGTGCTCAGAAAGTGAAATTCTGCTTGTGGTTGGTTAAGAAAAATTGCCTTTAACCTTATTCATGTACTTTAAATAAGTTCATCTCCATGAGGACAGACACCAAGGACCCATCAATAGAATCCACAGGAAACAACACAAGGGGGGAATTCAAAGCTTTATGCAATTGGGGCTGCAAAATGTGTTTATAATTCTTAGGAATAGGAAATTACAACAGATACTGCATTAATTTATCCTAAAAGTTGTTTTTTTTTCTGTTTCAAATTTTGTTTTCTTTTTGTCAAGAGCAAATATTAATATTTTTCTTTGAAAATGAAAATAAATGTGTGAGTTTGTGTTCTTTTCTTGTCATTTTTATTTCCATAGCTTGAAAAATATGCTACTTTTAATCTTGTCTCAGGAAAAAGAAAAAAAAAAATAAAAAGAGTGAAGATTCTGATATGAAGAATGAAATTTCAGTGATAATTACTGTGCATCAAATAGGTGTATGAAGCCCAGTATGTAAAATTCTTTCATCATTTGGGAAAAAAAATAAAAAATAAAAGCCCCTGAAAAAAATCTATGAACTGTCAGAAACACTGGGAATTGCAAAACTACCCTATCTGCCTTACCAAAGGGTTACTGCATCAAGTAACTTATAAGTTACAGGCACACATCACTGCTGAGGGAAAAGTAATTTGTTGTAATCATTTTTAATTATAGTTATTCTTAATTATCTTTGCTGTATGTTTAAACATTAAAATACAAACAGTACTGCCATAGCACAGATGGCTGGTGCCTGCTATGCAGACTGTCAAGCTACATTTAAGCACCACTGTCATTTTTCCCTACAATTGTAACCTATAGTAATAATGTATTTTCTGTAAACCATAATACTCGTGTTTTAAGAAGGATGCCTACCATGAGGTACCTAAAGAAAGGCATTCTGAAGATAAAACTCATTCTACAAGTTCCTTTAAAACAAAGACATCTGAAGCCTGAACCCAAAATCTGGTTGTTCTGATGAAATCTTATCCAGAAGAAAAAGACAATTAGATAATTCTAGCTGTAAGCAGCTGGGGTCAGAGTGGTAAAGGCAGGGCAGCACCCTCTACAAAAGGAACAGAGAGAAATTGCTATATTTGATAATCATTCCTCTTCAAGTGTATTTTGTTTTGTCTTTGAAGATGTTTCACAAATAAACTAGGTGGGAGTTTTGTTCTCCCTGTGCTTCTGCATGTGTCAAATGCAAACATACTGCTTCTTGTTGGGTTTAGTTGGGATGTTAAAAAACACTTTCCACAAAGTAAATGTTTCTGAAATGAGATCACTTTACTGGTGCTAGAGCATCCTTTTGTCCTGTGAAACCTCATAACCTTTTCACAGGGATCCTCAACCCAAGAGTGTAAAAATAAGTTCCAAATTTTAGAGAGAAGAAAAGCTCAGTTTGGAGAGATAAATAGTTCTTCAAAATCGAGCTCAGGAAGATATAGAATGGAGAAAAATTAAAGAATTTCAAATTTAAGTGCTCAAGAAGAGCTCGTGCCTGGTCAAGAAAGTTCTTCAAGGGAATTTGAAATGTGTGACTGACTAAAGATACTTTCTGGTCACTGGTTTGAAATGTTCCCTGGAAAAATAAAGAATACACCATAAAAGATGGGTCAACAGGGGCAAAAACAACAGCATGAAAGCTGAAATGGTTAATGGTAAAGGTAATAGTTAAATGGTGGAGGAAAGTGTGCAATAAAACAATGGATTTGGGTTTGGCTTTTTTTTGGTTTGTCTGTTATTTACTTTGCTACTGTCACTACAACTTTGTCATCTTTCTATCATAAAAGTGATACCTTGTTCTTCCTAGAAACCCCACTTAGCTTCATTCCAGCTATTCTGCATACCACACATATCATTTATCTTAATGATTCCTTCACTTTTTTGCACAGGTATTTTTACTCTTTCATTCCCCATTTCTGCAGGTTCTCAACAACACAGGATCTCCAGGACAGAGTCCCTTTTGGATGATCTAAAGACACACCATTCCCATCTTGCAAATATTACTGTTTTTCCATGGCAGTACTACTTCCATCAGAGGAGAAAAAATCAGCCAAATGCACAATTAATTTGAGCAGAGTCCCCTTGAAACCCAGGTAAAAAAAAAACCCAACCCACAGCCCTGAGGAGCTGTGGTCAGACTCGATGTGGCCAGACTCAACACCAGAGGTAAAAACTCTTTGTGGATAAAGTTTAACTCACACTTTCAACAGGGAGATGAAGAAGGCACGTGGATTTTACACAGGTCTTTATTTAACACATCCAGTGTCGTGGGACAAACTTGCTGACTGCCTTCAGGCCGCACTGCCATGTGAACATGAACAGCCAAAGCACCACTTAAATGAACAGTTAGCAGCAGAGGAACATTTCCTGTTTGGGATTTGTACATTTCCACCCACATCACATCGATTGGAGCCCTGAATGCTCACTCTGCTCCTCTCTCAGCATGCTTTAGTAAATTCCTGCTCCAGAAGAAAGCCAAGCTCACTCTGCAAAGTCCCTCACTCCACGCTTGGTCTCACT
The DNA here is from genome assembly GCF_001522545.3 of Parus major. Taxonomy (NCBI): domain Eukaryota; kingdom Metazoa; phylum Chordata; class Aves; order Passeriformes; family Paridae; genus Parus; species Parus major. The sequence goes on from NC_031773.1 coordinate 66,402,043, forward strand.
ACTGTAGGCATCCTTCAGTATCTTGTGCTTTTATTTGATGGCAAAATTCTACAAATGGGCTCATTTTTTTGTCCTAGGAAATGGGCATGTTTTATGTCTCATCTCTCATATGTCATCAAAAATGTCATGTAGTCGTTTCTGACCTGGTTTGAAAGTCTCCTTATTCCATTATCAATTTGCTGAGCCTCCTACTGCCACATTGTATAGTTTTAGTGTTAATTTTTAATATTATTTTCATGCATTTTTAAGGTAAGAGTGTTTTTTCTTAACTAGAGTGCAATAATAGCTTCTCAATATTAAATAAATAATGTTACAGTGCTGAGACAATTATGACTTTTTGACAGTGTTGATGTATTAATGTTGCAGCTACAGAAATTCGTCTGTTTCATGTATTTTATGGGCACTTTTTTGTTCTTTCCCCTCATTTTTTGATTTTTAAGAAATTAAAGTTGTCCAATTGCCAGGATATTTCTCTCAGGCCAATACTTAAACTTCCAGGGCTGGATTTCTTTTTTTTTTTTAACTACAAATCAATTCAACACACAATATCTACTTCCATTTCCAAAAGATCTATAGCAAGATTCTAAGGAGAAGAAAAAAAAAAATAGAAGTAATGTTTTATGAATCAGTCTCCTTTTGATGTTAAGGAGTGGGATTAAATCCTTTGTGGAAATTCAACATGGTGTTGTCATAAAATCCAAGTCAGTATGAGACCTCAGGAGGCTTTGCAGGTCTTGTGTCCTTCAGAAGACTTTTATCTGAATGAAAATAGTTTGTATGAGTGAAACACTTCCTAAAAAATCTTAAAACAAACACACATGTAGGGAATGGGATATGTGGGTTTTGCCAAGCCCAAACCTTCAGAATAAAACTTAAGAAACTTACTCTGAGGAAATCTATAAAATGTTACTTGACATAAAAATTGAATTTTTAGTTCAGGAGAAAATCCTGACCTCCTGTCCTCCTCCCTCCCACCACTGCTTCCTCCTCCCATTTTTTCAAGTGAATTTATACTTTTTTTTAAAAAAAAAAAACTAAAAAATTAATTGTGAACTTGATTGGTAAAGATGAGAGCATAGTAGGTGTTACATGAGAGCTTTATAGAAATTTTTTTTTAAACATAAAAATTACAATAATTTCAATATTTATCTGAGGATGAAAATTCCAGACAACAGTGGAGTTTCTAAGTTTAATACAGGTCATGGGGATTCAATGCTCTCTTACAACATCTTCAAGAGATTTTTGGATATGACTGAGCAGTAAATATATTCAATCCTTACCTAGAGGACTCTACTCAGAAGCCATGAGACCACCTCAGTGAAAAGGTTCCTCTGCATTACTCTGGTGCATCAATATGCACTTTCCTTTGCTCATGTTCTCCCCTGTATCCCTTATTCTCAGCCATACTGACTTTTAACTTGCACTGTTAGTAAAAAAGCTGAATTGGGAGCATTAGGATCTCCCAACTGATCTTTTTTTAAAATATAAAGTAAAGTTAAAAACCACTTCAGCAAAGGGTAAAGCACTCTTAGAAGCCACAGATCCCAGCAAAGGTCAGCTTTAAATTAGAAGCCACCTCCATTTGGGGCAGAGGGAGGAGACCAGTGGGATGAGTCCAAGAAAACTAAAAAGGAGCAAAAAAATTGTCAGAAGAAAAAATTGAAGAGAGTAAATATTTTAACATTTTCTCTAAAATACACAGGCCCACTTTATGCAGGAGATGATGTTTTTCTACTCAAGGAGAACACCATCTACCCATAAAATATTCTCTGAACACAGAAAGGTCACAAAACATCCAGGGCAGCACCTCCAAATGATGGCAATGGCACAGCCGTGTCTTTCCCATGAAAATCAGTGAGGTTTAGCATCCTTGCATCCTCTTCCCACACTGCCCAGTGCTGAGGATCAAAGGCACCAGCTTCAAATCTTACAGGAAAGATTTTACAAGAAGAAAAAAATAATTTATTGTTCTTACGAACGTCCTTAGATGTAGTTTGCATGTAGTCCACACAAATCCATTAAATATCTCTACCTTCAGACACAGCAGGGGAAAGGGGCTGGGAAATAAACAGCTTTGGTTGCAATTGCAATCATTAAGAAATGGGAGGAAAAGCAAGTCTTTAAAATCATGATTTTCCATGGTCTGGATAGTTATGTTGAGATGAATGCTTGAAAATTAGAGTTTAGGTCCATATTTAGATATCTGATCAGTGAGCTGGGTTCCAGAAGTAGCAAGTTTTCCACCAACTCAAACTGGACTCAAATTTCAATTCTCAGCACTTCTGAAAAATCTTTTCACTTCTCTGGGTGTCTGAATATAGATTTAAAACCTAAGTTCAAGTAATGTTTTAAAATTCAGTTCATATTTATGTACCTTAGGATCTTCCCTGAAAACCAACCACAGAGGATTTTTTTTTCCTGAAGCCATATTAAAGGCTTAGTAAAGGTTATGAAGTTACAAATATTGCACCATAAGAGATAGTTCTAATTGGCCTGTCCCTCCCTGAGGACAAATTTACATGGAAATTTCTCAGAATTAACCCTTACAAATTAACCTCTTACAGGAGTCACAGTGGCCAGATGAAAGATTATGACCACACACATAAGTGAATATGAAAGCCATAAATGGCAGAGGCTAATTCCTAATAAAAAGTTATGGACTTTTTAGCTTCTCTAACATCTCCTGTCTCAGTGCACTGACCCTTTTTTATAGATATGGACAACCTCAGTACAGTGGCATGATACCATAACTCTGCTTTTACAGGTTGGAATGTCATAGTATCTGCTACAGAGAGATAAACTTACTTCTTCAAGGTCAGGGGGAGGTGTTGTTATACCTAGATCATCTTCCTTCCATGTCTAGATTTTAGTCTGAAAGCTACTTTGGTGTCTGCAGAGGCACTGGAGCAGACACAAGTGTCCCAGAACACAAATTCTGCTTCATTTCTGCTGTTTTTCCCTTCTGCTTACCAAGGAGGCTTGACATCGGCAGAGAAAGTTAAAATGTTTCCAGTACACAAGTGCCCAAACTAAGGGCCAGAACATTTGGGATCAACAAATCTGTGCCGATTTACATGAGCTGTGGATTTGGCACCTACTGTCTACCAACACAAAAGGTGCAGAGATATTCCATGGCACCTCTGATCACTGGACTGATTGCTTAATTGTCATGTTCCTCTCTCTGGTAAGGGCCCCTGTGCCAATTAAGGAGACTCAACTGTGTTCTTCAGAAATTATTAAAATAAAAAACCCAAAAAAAAAAACCCAAATCAAAACCTAAAACTCGGGCAAAACATCAGTGTGCCTCCTATGTGTTTATTTATTCATTAAATGTATCTCTTTGTTAGATATAGTATTTGCTAATGGAAGCAGATAAAACTTTTCATTCCCTTTTTATACTTTCAGTTTGATTTGCAGTCAATAGGGGAATGGCAAACTTGGATTGAGAGGGGATATCGGAAGCCAAGGAAACAACTTGCACACAGTTCATTTTATTCCATTGCTTAAAGCAACTCTGTTTGATAAAAGAGCCATTAAATATGGAAAACTGCACACAACATGCTCAGTGCATTGTGCTGAATAAAAAAACAACACGGTGCCTCTCACATAGATCCAAACTGGGTTGTTTTTTTTCTCTGGCTCTGTCAAAAGAGCAAAAGATCAGCACATTTCAGGATCAGTCCAGACACCAGAGTCAAGCCCAATCATAACTCTAACTACTAATAAACCTGAACTGCCTGTAAAATTGCTGATCAGAATTCCTCTCAAATCTGTAGATGTTCAGTCTGGGATTAACCCCAACTTCAGACCAAAACCTACAGATAGGTTGACTTAAGATCAAACACTTAGGCAAGTAGTGATATTTTCATTGCTGTAATAATATACTGAGGGAGTTCATGCTGGGAAGACTAATTAGTATCCAGTGCCATAAACCTCCAATGAGCACTGAAAACACGAGGGAGCTCAGCAGAAGATGCTCACAAAGAGCAGAGGAGCAGAGAGTAGAGGGGCTGAGGGAAGGGTGTGGTGGAAGTGCACACAGCAAAAATCCACAAGCCAAATGCTGCAGGAGTGGGAGCACAAGGCTACAACACCCCATGACAGAGGCCAAAACACCAGATCATACTCACTGAGAGCCACATTTATGCTCTCCAGGTCTCTGGATCTGTTCCCTTCCCTGGTACAGAATTAATTCCCTGGGTTATGTGATTAATGCTTTGTTTCCCAGGACTTTGTTCCACAATGTTACTCAGCTCACATTTGAGATGTAACTTGGAAGGCAATGCAGATCATAGAACGTACCACGAAAAGAGAACACAGGCATGCTGAATTTGCCCAGTCAGAGCAGTCTGTATTCTTTCATTCTTTCCCTTTTTTCACCCCACCTCCTGCTCATCCTCCTCCTTTAATGCACCTTTCATCATCTGGGTCACCAGAAAAAATCATATTCACTATTTGCTGTCTTCTTCAAGGCTTGAATCAAGCAGCTAACACTGCAGTTCCTGAGGAAACTTAGGTTCCTTGCCACCAAGAGCCTGGCCTAGAGTTGTTTTACTTTACAGTTAACACACAGAAAAAACTAAATCTTGAGTAAAATAAAGCTGCAGGCCTGCAGTCCCAGCTATGGACAATTGAATTGCTGAGGATTTTTCCAGCCAAAAAAATGATGTCTGACTTTTTTTGCCACCAATGACTTTTATGCCAGTAGTCATTGTACTTTGTTCAGTCAGCAATGGGAGGAAAATGCAAGTTCTCTTAACATTTCATGGGCTCTACACTAAAGGAATTCAGTTACTTTGCATCATATTTTGAAGGCAGTGTTTCTGAAAACTGCTGCCTTCCTTAGGCAATATTATTTTCCCACAAATCCAGCCATATGAGAAGATCTTCAAATTTTGTACTTTCTGGCTGTAATAATTTCATTGTAAATATATATTGTACAGAAGTTACTCTGGATCATTTAATTAAGATAAATTTGTTAATTCTTATAATAAAACTTAACACAGAAATTGTACTGGATTTTTTAAATCCTTACCAAGACTGATACAACTGTAAGAGCTTTTTGGAACAGATGGTTGGTTCTTGTGTGTGGTGCTTTACTTTCCTTTTTTACTTTTTAAATTTACAGCACATATTGTTAACACTTGACCTGACATATTCCTTTGAATAATTATTCTGGTATCCTTAAAGCAAAGGAAAAAAAAAAAATCTGAGATTTTTATCCCTCTTAACAAGCTAAATGTAATTTAAGAAAATAAGAAATGTCAAACTTGCTTGTAAATAACATTAAGCATGATAGGCTTGGGTGTTTTCCTCCAAAAGCTCTGGTTCTGCCTTCTGTACGTGTTACCTCTTTAGGTGGGTGACTTTAGCAAATAAAGAGCTGAACCCATGTGGCACAGAGCAATCTCAGTAACCCTGAGCAATTTAATTCCTTCGTGGAGTTTCTCAGTGCATCACAGGACTGGATCCTCAGTTCTCTTTCAGCTGCTACCCAAGGGAGTAAGTGATGGCACTCCCTGACTGAGGGACAACTACTGAAGTGTGGAAGTATTACAAGGTACAGAATGCAAAAGACATTTTTAAGCAATGTTGTGAAATGTTTATAGCTGCACTTCCTGCCCTGAAGTATTTCAGGACTTGGTGTTACCAACAGAGAGTCCAATAGGGGGGAAAAAAAAAAGGGAAAGGACAATGTCATGTAAATCTACAGCATTTAACAAAACTCTTCACATACTGCCAGGCAACTGCAAGTATTTCAGTCAGCTGCTTTCTTTGCAGACCCTGTGCTCAGATTTTAGAGAGGTATCATTCTCTTTCCTTCCTTTTGGCTGTGAGGAGCAGAAAACTCTGATTTTACAAGAGTGCTGAACTGTTCCTCCAACTCATGGCCAAGCAGAGTTATAGGAACTCACTTGGTATGAGCATACCCAGTTAGGGCTCAAACAAAGGTCCATGAAATTCCTTTTACTGAATATCACCTTACCTGCCTCTTCAAGTGTAGCTTTCATGGGTGTGGCTAGAGGTGATTTACTGTCATGTAATATTTTAAAAAAATTAAAGCAAATGGGAAAAAAAGTTATGAAATGAATACCTAGTGACAAAATGGGTCCATGCAGGTGAAATGTATCTTCACCTTTTGAGCTTCACCCAGGCTTGAGATTATTGTGAGATTTCATCCTTGTAGTTACATAGCAATATATCAAAAGATATAGATATAGATATAGATNAGATATAGATATAGATATAGATATAGATATAGATATAGATATAGATATAGATATAGATAGATATAGATATAGATATAGATATAGATATAGATATAGATAGATAGATATAGATATAGATATAGATATAGATATAGATAGATATAGATATAGATATAGATATAGATATAGATATAGATATAGATAGATATAGATATAGATATAGATATAGATAGATAGATATATATAGATATATATATATATAAAAGAGAACACTGCTCCTATCCAGGAAGTTCTGACATCAGTCTCTTAGCTCTCAAAAAGAAAAAACAAAACAGGCTCTAAATTATCAACTCCTCCTAAACTTACATTCTCAGCTAAGATAAGAGGTTCAAAAAACAAGCTTGAAAATCTAAGCATCCTCTCTTTTGAGATTACCAATTTAAATACTGTGTGCATGCCACAGGCAATTGTTTTTTTCTGTGAGGATCTACAGTACTTGTCATTACTTACAGTGCAGAGTTAATACTTACTATTTTCTGTCACTTTAGCACGATCATCTTAACTGAAATTGTAAATATTTTGAATCAATGTAAAATTAATGCATCTTTGCTATATTTTACTTGTATGTCTGTGAGTATATGTGCACATAAATATATTCCCATACGCACAAAAACATTAACAGAGAATTAAGGTTGCCTACATTCATTTCTTACATCTAACCCACATAAAAAGAGCAGTGCTAGGCAATCTCATGCTAACTGGAAATCTGGATCTACAGCCTTCAAGGATTATTAATAATAAAGTTGAGATGAGCAACCAGAGTTCATCTCAGAACACATCTTTCAGCATGTAAACATCTAGATGCATTCACCTCTAAAAAAATAAATTTAAAAAAAAATAAAAACAAGTATTTTGTAGTTTTCCTCAACATATTGTCCTGGATAGGTTTCCAAGGGGGCTGGAGGAAGACTGTCCCTTCACTGGAATTGAATGTTGTGGTGTGCATCCTGTTCAACCAACAAACTGTCTTCATCTACCCACAAGACCCCACCCTCAGTGATACAGTCAACTCTCCTTGCAATAATATTCAGGCACACCATCTTAATTTTCACCTCAGCTACATTAATATCTGTTACCAACCCAGGCTTTAGAAAAATACAGAGCTGATTTATACTTTAGTAGAGAAATTAAAGATCAAAAAGATTTATTAGGGTTACTCTACCCTCCCCCCTACCAGTGCATAATCATTCCCCACCGTATATTTTTTATGGTAATTAGACACTCAGGGCTCAATCCTACAGAATGTTAAGTGTTCTGGCCCAGTCCAGCAGAGAGATTAGATGTGGAAATGCCTGAGCAATCCCTCAAAAGTTAGCTATGAACAGGTGAACCATCCTCTTTATTTAAACACGTGCTGAATTATTTTCCAGAGGTTCAGCATGCTGTGGAACAGACCTAAAGCTTTGTTTATGCCACCTCTGTTTCTCTAAAGTGTCCCACTGCTACCATTACAGCAGTGACTCTAGGAGCAAGCCAAGGTGTTGGCCTCCTGCTTTTAGGAGCAACTGATGTTGATTTTCACTTAACAACTTTTGCTTAACATTGTGGTACTGCCTAAAGAGTGATCACCTTTGAGCCATTTCGAGCAGAACTCCAAGAGCCTTCATCAAACCCTTGAAATAAGAAACGTGTGTGTGTGCAAATGTGTGTCCAAAGCACAACTTGTGTTTAATCCAGTGATATGCTCTAGGTAAATTACACAAAGTGTGCTGCCAAAGGGGGGCTGGGGGGCTGCCCTTTCAACCCCACAGGAAAAGAGAGCAGAAATGCAAGGGTAGCCCACTTCCAGGAGGGAAGATGACCAACACTTCACTGTACACTGCAGATACAAACACCCTCATCCTTCCTTACCTTCCTTCTTCCTTCTTGATACAGTGAGAACCTACACAAAGCCCCTGTGCATGGTACCAACAGTTTTATAAAGTTCCACACTCTCCAGTCTTGGGTGTGTGTTGGTAGAATGGGACTGAATCAATATGTTAAAAGTGATTTAAGCATATGCTTAAATGTCAAAATGTATTTAAATGCCTTTAGATTATTTATATTATAGATACAGAGGAAACATATTCTATCTCAACAAGAACCTTCTAATATTTTAAATAAACACATGAAACATATGGCTGACTCTCTGCAGATGTGCACCAAGTTTATAATCTTTAATTTTCATTCCAAACACATTAATGTTTTTTACTTCAAAATGACCTGGGTAAACTGTGAAATTTGCTTAAGCTATTAGGAGTAAATCTGTCACACTGACAATTTCAAGCAGCGTCCTTATTGCTAAAAGGGCATATACTGTAAGTTACAGGCTTAATGGCTATTGCTTTTTGCCCTGATGTGCACAAGTCCTTTACCTTCCCATTTATTTATTTCCTGATAAGCAATCAATGTACAAAAATAGAAAAGCCAAATGGATTAAGAGACTGGTTCTATCCTGATCTCAGTCTAACAAAATGGGGGTTCTTGTCATCAGTTGAATCAAATCTACTCTTAGAGGATTTTATCGCTGGAGATTGAGCAGATCAGTATGAAACAGCACCAGAGCAAGTACAGCTCACCTTATTCCTGAAGGTTAGAGGTCCCACATTCTACTTAAGTCATTGACATGGACATATGGAGGGCACTGGAAATTTATGTGCATCTTCTGTACTACACAAACATTTAACTGCCTAGCCCTGTAGCTGTGGCCCGCAACCCTGTCCTTTTGACACTCACATGTCAGCTTTCCTTTATCCACGAAAACAAAACTACTCATGAACATAAAGGCAAGTGCATGTATGAGTGTTTGCAGGAGAGCTTTACCCACGTGGACTTGCTACAATTGACTTTATCAGGTCACCAAATAAATCTGACACTTTCCTTCTCCAGCTATTACATGAAATCACATTAGCGAAAATAGAAAATATAATCCTGTAAACCACAAGACACAGTGATCTGAGATGTTTCAGAATTCTTTCTTCATCTGAGAAAAACAGCCACGTTTCTCCCCTTATATTCTAATTGTAACATGAGAGGAATTTCCCAGCCCTTGTATCAAGGGAAGAAACAAAAGTCCTGTGCCTCTGAAAGCAGTCCATTCTTAAAGACTGCTCTACAGTAGAACCCATGGGAACTACAGAGTATTCAAAGAGTGGTGAAAGTGGGAACTTTTTTAGAGAGAGCAATTGATTAGGGGTCTATCACATATAAACCAGGCAAATTTAGACAAAGACCAGGAAAAGATTCCTAACAATGAAGTGTACTGGAGTGCCAGCAGGGGAAGGCGTGGATGAGATAATCAGCTGTGTCACTTAAAGCTGCACAAAACAAAGTACTTGTGGTGCACTGGCTAGAATAATTCTGCATTATCACAGGGAGGGTTAAACAACTATTGACCCAACAGCTCTCCACGCTATTTCTCTGATTCTAAGCATCACATGTTCTGTAGGTGGAGAGGGAAGGGTCACTGCTGCAGGAAAAAAATTAACATGTGCCATGAAGTGTCAGATGTTACTGTACATACCATACACAACTGAAAATCCTGTGAGGAAAATAAATGCAGGGCAAATTTGTGGGTGACCTTCTACTTTTACATGTCACAGCAGACATAATGGGTTTTTGCTCAAATAAGTGTTTTGTTTGAAATTAGTGGCTGGCGGCCTGATTCAGTTCTCAAATAAAGAAAGTCACATCCTCGAAAGGCAGACTTTGTAAGTCATTCCTCATCAGGCCTCATAAAGATGCCTTTTATAAAATGGAAAGGTTTCAAAAGAGAATGCAGGGGAGGTGAAATCATGAATAAATTACAAGGAAGAGAGAGAACCAAAACACGAGGCTAGAGAAGAGTTATAAAGGAAACCCGATCACGCCGAGCGTAGAGCCCATCAGAGACAGGCAGCTGACGGGGGAGCTGCAGCCAGACTGGAGCATTGCACAGGCACTCTTCCCTGCCTTGCAGAGACAGACATCCTCTGTGACTGCTCTGGGGCCATTGATAACCACATGAAACCTGGGAAGTTGAAGCCAGCTGAAGCTCTCAGGACGGCTCAGGAGTCAGGCTGTCTGTCCATTCCAACCCGCGGCGCGAGCACCCGGGGTTTAATCCAAACGAGGGACTTATGACTGCAAGTATATCACTGTATTGGCGTATCATATTGACTTTCTGATAATGTTCTAAGCCAGTCGGGTAAGAAAGAGAAAGTGCCACCGGGTACAAATTGTGGCATCAATTCTCTGCCAGACTGATCAATTGAATTTATATATTACCTCCAGCTACGTACTTAAAATCTATAGTTTTGCTCCCTCCAGTGCACAGCTCACAGTTTAAGTAATTGCAAATACAAATGAATTTTAAAAGGATTTAGCAGGCTTTAAATTAAAAATGTGTGAACATTGTTATTTTAAGCACTCTAAATTATTTACTAATATAACCCAGCTGATTCACTTTTCTCTTCTTTTTGTCTTAGCTTGATTTTTTTGATCCCTGGAGCCTCAGTGGAGCTTAACATACCAATAAACTGCAACCAGCAAAATAATGCTCTATTTTACCTAACTAAAAGAAGACTTCAAATTCAGCCTACAGAATAACAGGCTGCAAAATGTCAGCAGTACAAGGACTTGTTAAATCCTGCATTAGAAACGGGCAAGTAGTCAAGAGAAATAAACATGCAGTTGACCTAAAATATGAATCTGAGATCAAAAAGTTAAGACAGTGTTTAGGGGGATCTGTTTTACACAGGTAAAGTGATGATGCAATGAGGTGACAGGGCTACAGAAAATACTTAGCACAATACCTGGGAGGACTCTTGCTGAGTCTCATTTACCTTAATCAAACATTGCAGCTGTTTTCTGTTTTAACCACATCTTTAAAATACTCGAGTTGCAAGTGTCAAATCAAAATTATAAATTAGGTCATTTGAACTCGTGCTGAAACTCTGAGCATCCTCTTGCACTTTTCCACATTTTCTGGCTTCAGTCTATAAATTATAAAAATTATTTATAAACTTCTTCAGAGACAATAAGTGAGAGGTTTGATGCAGTAAAAAGCATCTGCATACAGAAATGATGGCATGTGACTTCAGTTTGCCTACTTAATCAGGTCCAGTGCTGCATTATGGTTTATGCCTCCTTGACATGCCACTACTGATAAATGAACTACAGAATTTGGTAAGAATATTCTGTAAGAAACCCAAAAAATTCATCTGCAACATTAGGTTCCCAGTTTACAAAGTACTGTCTATTCCCTGAACAGAAAAACATGATAAAATTCTCTTCTTCATCTTGCTGGGAAAAGGTATAGGTAACTCTATATGTTTGTCACTGTTATTTTTTTTTTTATTCAATTTGTTGAGTGAAAGAAAGAAACAGAAGCTAATGTGTAAGGATTATAGCACAGTACATAAAAATATAATGTTGGGAATTTGAAAATAATTGAAGAAAGGCTATTATTGTTTTGAAGGAAATAAAGTTATATTCTCATTATTGGCATAAATATACAATCACAAAATAAATGTTTGTCCTCATTACTATTGGGGTTTTTTTTATTGTTAAAGTTATGATATGAGGTAATTTGAGATTATTTTCTTCCCAAATTATGCTGCAGTCTTTATTCAGGTATATCATCACAGTCAACAGTAGTGCAGCTAGAATCTGTCAAAATTACTTTTATAGTTGGCTTAAGTCCTGTTTTAAGACTTCTGTAATTGTGGTTTGTTTGTTTTTAAAAACTCTGAAGTAGGGGGATATGCTTTCCCTGCTAATATTTATTCTTAGAAATCTTGCCACAAGTCCAGATTTAATTCTTCTCACCATTCAATTCCTGAATTTGTCTGAATCACTATAGAGATGACTTTGTTAGATTTCAATAGCAGTTAGCACTTTCAGATATCCCAGAAAATGCTCATAATTCCAGCTTGAGGAATTGAGGCCTTACCAAAAATATATGCAATAGATATGATACACAATATGACATTTCCTCCTCAAATTCTCATTTTCTTTGAATGTGGACGATGGATTTGATGCTGAAAGACAAGGAAATCCTATTACCTCACCAATGTTTCCATGCTCTACCCTTATATCAGTATCACACAAAGTTTAGAGGGGCTGCTTTTACAGCTTGCTGTCATCAGCTTTCTGCCTTTGTTCTGCTCTCCAGGTCCCTCCAGGACTAAGTCACAAGAAGTAAAGGGAATAGAAATACTCAGAATCTGCAAGACTGGCAGGAGAGAGTTAAGTGAATGCTTTTTAGGGCTTGAAGCCTCAAGTTTAGGGTTTGCTCTTGCTTTCCTGAGTGATTCCATCATGTGTGAGGAATACCTTTAAGGTTAATGGGATTCTGAAATCAATAAAAATGACTTACTAATGGTTTGGGGAAGTTTTTCTACTACAGGGTGTGAATTTACAAGGTTATTAGCTATTCTGCAACAGCTCTCCCTTTCTGCAGTGAGGCACCACTTTCAAAATGGAGTGAGGTACCTACATGAAGGCTGAGAAGAGGAAGATGCTGGGGGATGCTTGAGTGCTCTGGATTTTCACCCCAGCCTAATTACTACTCACAGGGCTCCCAATGGGCACAGGTTAGAGTATGTGACACCAGTGCTGTAAATCGTAGGACAGTTTCTCATGATTTGTAATAAGGTGTGACATGCCTGTAAATTTATGTAAATATTAATTCAAATAATTAAGACAGTTAATTTGAAGGATTTTATTGAAGAAATGAGCTCCAGGACATTGGGTCAGGTTTTTTTTACCCCCAATACTCCAAGCTGGAATAACATATAATTTTTCCCTATTAATGAGACTTCATCTTGACGATGGTTCTTGAAAAAAAAAGCATCCCCCTGTTTCTAAATGAAGCTGCAATTGCCCAGTGGATCCATCCCAGAGACCAAACCAAAGGAAGGGTTCAGGCAGCCCAGTGTTGTCCTGAAGAGGCAGTGCCCAGCAGAACTGTGTATTGCTGTCATGTCAATGTTCTCTGCACCATGGCAGAACCAGCTTGCACTGGAGAAAACACTGCCCTCCTTAGAGATCCTGCTCCCCCTGACTGAACTCCACCCTTATCTCTGTAAAACATAGTATAGGTTAAAAGTGATGACTTCATCTAGTTAACCTGCTGATAAAGAAACAATTCACTGTGCTTTAGAGACTTTAAAATTCTCTTCCTTTTTCACCGCAAGAATCATCTCAGTATTGCTCCTTCAGACGTAAAATAATTCATCTGTGTTTTCCTTACAACAAAGAATTCGCTCAGAGAAAATGTTGAGGAAGCAGCCTGATCTGTCTGGTATTAAAGACTTATTTGACAAAACAAATTTGCAATAAACACTCAGAAAACAGGAGCCATGCCAGTTAGAATGATAGAAAATCATGTCGAAGAGATAAATGGATCATTAAAGGGAAGGTACTTGAATTTTCATTACAGATCGCTACACAATCACTAAAGGTTTCTGAACTTGTCTGCCTTGTTGATCTTGTGTGCTCCTCCTACCTCTAACTATTATGCCTAATATCCATATTTTCGCATACCTTTTGAAACCTATATATTTCATCTTCTGAAGGTATCATTAAGAACTCTTTGTAAGTATCAGAATTCATGAATTTTGATATGCATTGGCCTGAACAGTACAAAAAACTGTTTAGTGAGTAATAATGTGAACATCATACCTAATGATTCAGAACCTGCATGACATAAGTGATGGTATTTTGGTGAACATATGGATTTTAACTAGAGCTTGGCAGCACAAGACCCTTGTTTAGCTTGGGATGCTGAGGAAACTCAATCAGAGGGATGACTGAATTATTAGCTAGAATTTTTCCCTTTCTGCAGGCTTATGAGTAAAATGACATTGGAAGCCAAGAGACCTAGGGGCAAGCAGAAAGCATCTTTCCATTTCTCAGTTCTGTTAGTGCTGTAAAACTGGAAGAACAATTTTTGCTATGCACATAATTCCTTCAGTGCAACACAGGTCTAAACACTCAAGAACCAGCTGCCATTAACTATAGATACCATAAAAAAGAAGCACAATTAACACTAATTCTCTGGCGTTTCAGATTCAACGTAAAACAGATTCATTTTTTAAGAAGTGCAGAACTGGCACGATCTAGTCTTGCACAAAAGGACAAGACAGACAATTTCCAAGGTGTATATCTAGAAAGTTTCTACCTTTCTGGTGAGTTTGCATTTCTAGTGAGTGGGTTTAAGTCGCAGCAAAACTTACAGCAGCAGAGATGTCTCAATTTAATTAAGACCAAATTTTCGTCCTAATCGGTATCTTCTGTCATCATTATGAAAGCAATAGGGTAAAACAGAGATATTCTCAAGTTGTTATTGGAAATTTTCCTGCCTAGAAGAGAATCTGTCTCCCTGCCTGTTAACCCCAAGCTCATGGCTCAACTTAGGAAATAGAACAAATTACCAGAAGGTAATAGGAAACAAATTGATTCCCTAGACCAAAGAAAGCTGTAGTCTCCAGACACTCTCTTCTTACTACTTCCAGCTTTTAAAAGGGGTAGTCCTACTTTTATCCAGTCAGTTCTTTCCTTTTTACCTCTTTGTATCAGCCTGTGACAGAGATAGCACAAAGAACAGCAGAAAAAATTATTTATCAGTAAATCTGGGAGATACAACTTTGCTTTTGAACCTTCTATGTAAAAAACTAAATGAATTGCAAAATCAGCCAGAGAAACATTACATGTATCATCAAAATCACATTAGATCAAAACACATTCAATTTTCTTCTTTCTGGGAAATAGAAGATTTTTTTTTTTTTTCTGAGTACAGCTGCCTTATATTGTGTGAGAAGCTCCAGCAAATCAACAACACTATCAGTAGAACCAAAAATATCCTATTTGATAGCAGTTGATCTTCAGATAAAATATTGACATTATAGCAAACAACAACACAAAACCAAACAGGGCACAGGAGAGCTGGGTACATAAAAGCATTAGGCTTTGATTAACACATAAACTTTCTTCTCTCACTAGCACTGGGTTTTACACCTTTGAGTGGGAGAAGAGCAGGTGACAATGACTGAGGGGTGTGTGGGAGTCAGAGCTGGGCAGAAAATGTCCTTTCATAGCAGTGCCACATCCAGGAGCTGATCATCATGTTCAAACCTCTTCTGGGAGAGGGGGGAGTGCCAAGACGGGGTGGGAGGCAGAGCAGAACCCTTAACTATTGGCAACTCCTAGAACATAATGATATAATGATATTATACGTAGTGGAGTGTATGTTCCATTAGGAAAAAAAAAATAGGTATTTTCACTAAGGTGTCAGATAAATTATAACCCAGAAAATGAACTTACTGTTCCCATAATTATCTAAGCATCTTTATATTCCATCAGGGTGTTATTTCATTATTAAATCCAAAATCCTTGTTTTCTGTTAATGTTTTAGAGTAGAAATGGCTGCCTCAGGACAGTGGAAAATAGTTGCTATACATTCCCAAATTATAGCCAAATTTGTGACTGCTGTCCATGTCAGTGGTATGATTTCCATTGGGCTTGCTCCTCTTCCAAACACATCTTGCACTGCAGCAGCCAAAACAAGTCTGAAAGATGGGCCTGGCATCATCACAGAGATATTTACTTCTATTGAAAAGCAGAGGCTTGATAAGAGCCTTTAAAAAAATCAGACACAAAAAAGGAGAGGTCCCTAACACAAGAATAAAGATGACAAACTTAGCTTTGCTATAGCTTTGCTCTAGAGCAATTTTGTACTCTATCAGCTTCAGGTAGACCATCTGCACAATGACAAGTAGGTGAAGCTGGTCTTTAAGGGCCTTAACTAGAAGAAAAAAAAACAACCTGGTGTTGTTGCTTAGCACATTTATGTATTCTCCAGCTATAGATCCCAAAGTGTTTATAAAGCTCCAGAAATATAATTATCCCCATTTCATAGCCAAGGAAATTGAAAGGCAAAATTAAGTAGTTTGCTGAGGGCCACACAGTGAATCATTTGAAGAGCCCAGTTGTTACTGTAAATCTCCACACCTAGGCAATGATTATGCTGCTGTGACTCAGACAAGATATTATTCTAGAACATCAATTGCTGCTGCATAACTGGTGTCATACACTGACTCCTACACACCCTTCGTTCTGTTCAGAGGCCTGATGGACTTTTTAACTTTTCTCCATTTTGCTCTGCCAAAATTCCCTCAAAAATTTCTTTTGAAGGTGCACCCAGATTTCCAGAGGTGGAGTTGTTTTTCCTAAAAGAGTTAAAAGCACTGTTTAAGAATCTTAACTTAATTTTGCCAGCTAAGTTTCATCCATGCTATGTAAAATAATGCCACAAATGTGTTTTTGAGAGGTAACTTTCTGTAGCTCCTCCAACAGTGGAACAGAGATACAACAGATCTGGGAGATGCCACCAAACCTGCACTGACATTGAAATGCTGAGGCACAAAAGAGTGTTATGATTTCCTGATGGCTACAGAGTAAAACATTTTGGAGAAATACATGGAACTCATTTAAGTTCTGGGCCAGTCCATCATTTGTAACTGCATGCTTTGAGGTATACTGCTGCTGGTGCAGCTGTGTACTATTTCACAAGAAGATGGGAACAATTTTTGTCTAAAATTCGAGCCAACCAGAAACTAGGATAAGTATGACACCAAGTTAGCTACACTGTTTTCAATGTGATGAATGTTTATGAGCTCTATTGCTGCCCTTTTCCTCACAGCTGCCAACCTGGCTGAAGAGGAATATGGAGGTCAGCAACACTTGTCTTAAAGACAGATGAGTCCTTGATGGTGCTGAAATAAGTGGTCTGCTGTTAAACACAAAAATTGGTCTGGTACTCCTCCAGCTTCAGCTTTTCATTTGTGTGACTCAGGTGGGTTTGGTTAAACAGGAAGTGAACATGTCTGAACTCTGTCCACTGTCACAGGTTTTGAACATTTGTTCTTGATAACGTCTGAACCCTTCCTGAACATATAGATGTTTCTAAATTTTTTGTAGAGGGTGCTGTATTTGTCATAAGGCTTTATGAGTCTCCTGCTAATAGGAGCATCTACTTACATGAAGCACCTTCCATGCTAGGAAACTGAATTCTACCCCAGAACTGCTGCATTTCAGTAGTCAAATCAAGTCCCTTTGAAAGAATTGCAAAAAAATTCCTACAAGGATTTGCTGAACCAAAACCCAAATGTTTTTGCTATGTTTTTATTTAAAAAATAATTTTCAAAAAGTATTCTCTACTTTTTTTTTCTTTTTTTTTTTTTTTTTTAATTTCATAGATTTATAAACTCCCAGACCAGAAAGAAGTGACTGTGGTAGTCAAGCTTGACCACTGATATGCATAGAGAATAGATTGTTTTCCCACAAGAACTCTTAGAAAGATGTCTGATCTTATTTTAAACCTATGGCAAGTCTACTTCTTGCAGCAAAGTGTTCTAATATTTAATTATAGAAGGACATATTTTTTGCAAGCTAGAATTTGTTGAATACATCTGAAAAGAGGTAAAATAAAGCCTGGTGTGTCAGCTCTCCATCTTTTCACACAAATACATACACAGACCTATGAGGTACATGACATCTTAAAGCTCATTTGCCACTATCTAAAGCAATGCAATATTTATTCCATATTCTTCCTAAAGGAAAGGCTCAAAAAAGCTCCAAAAAAAAAGGCTCAAAAGTGGACACAGCCTTTCCAACGTGGGGAGCAGAAATGAGGCTGGTTTGAAGCTTCCTTTTACCCACCAAAGGTTGCATTGTACCATTTTGTGGTAATAACATATGAGAACCCTTCCAAGCCTTTTTCTGACTCACTGTTTTCAGAGTATCCCTAATTCTTCTTCCTTAATGTTCTACTTTGCTTTTGGCTGCATTTAAAGATATTTTGCTGGTTCTTGGCTGTTAACCAGGCAATTCAAATCAGTTTATAAAATTAGATCATTCTCATAATAAAGACCATCAACATCACCATGTTTGTATCAGCCTAAGAAATGCTCTAAGGTATAAATAAAAGGGTTTATGTTTGTTCTGTAAGATTTGTATCACCTGGTGGGGAGAGGTTTTTCCATTAGTCTTCTAAAGCAGGAATATTAGGTGCCTACATGACAACAGAGCAGGGTTGAAAACTCCATTTTCTACATTTTGGTAAACTGTCTAAATTTAGCATCTCTCCTTTGAGACTTTTGGGTCTAAAATAATCTAAGGCTGCTGGTATGAATATGCTCAATTTCAGCAGTTGCTGCCTTACCTCTTTCTTTGTTACAGATGGCAAACTTTCATTTCCATCCACAACATCATATGGGATGGATACATCCTCCTGTTTCATTCCAAGTGCAGAACAGAAATATTTATTAAACATTTCTGCCTTATCTGTGTCATTATTTATGATTTCCACCATCTGTATATTCAGTGGAACTATGTCTGACCTAAGATTCTTTTTGATGCTAAAATGTTTTCAAATTGCCTTCTCATTTTTAACCATATTGGCCATTGATGTTTAACAGAATTGTTAATTTATTTTATCAGTTACTTATAAGTCTCAGTGTATAACTTATGACTGCTTTTTCATTCTTGGTACATCACTATTTTCTGGTTTTTCACTATTTTTTTGTGGTTTAATTGGGACATTTCAATTACTGTACATTTTTGCATGCGAGTTTATGTCCTTGAACAATTCCCAGTATTCATTAATACTTACTAATTAAAATTTACATTCCTTTTCAGTTCTGCTAACAGATTCAAGCTTGGAAAAGCTGGCCCTCTAAAACATCTAAGTATAACTTGGTGTCATATACAGTTCATACTTTTAAAGTAAACATAATCACCTTGTTTAACAGTTCTTCCTGTTTGATGGTCACTGCTGGGCAATATTTATCTCTTTTTCCATCAAAATTATGTTCAGTTTTGAACTTCCTTGTGCAAGATGACTCTCCACACTCTGAGATTATCCGCTACTATTTTGGGAAGCTCTAGGGAATTCTGGTGCTGGCAAAACAAAACATTAGAAAATATCCTTCAGTTTAAACACTACAGTGATAGATTATTTTTTTCTCCCCACACCAAAGGGGAAAATGGTGAAAGAGCAGCTCTTCTCACTGTCTCTGTGGTTGTTTTTTCTTTTCCCTGTAAGGTACACAGGAATCTGTAATTATCTTTTGACTCAGAAGTACCAAGTACCTGTTACTAGATTATTTTTGACTCTTCAACATGCAACGTTTATTGGATGCAGTATTTCATCGCCAGTCCCTCTTCCTTATTAAGAGGGCTAAAAATATAATCAATATCTCTAAGACTCCAGCACTATGACACCTTCCCAAGTTTCAGAAATATTAACTGTGTGACATTTCTCCACATATATTAATACTGCCTCTTCTCACCTATTATCAGGGTGCTTGAAAGTTCATTTAGCAACTCTTTTACAATCTAATATGTCCCTTATAACTTGTCTTTGTTGCATGTCTGGTGGGCTGGTTGTGATTCACACACAGAGATTACATATTTGTTGGAATTTTTTGTATTATGACTCAAATCCCTGCTTAGTTTAAGGCCCCTCTGGCAGTTTTACATTGACTGGGATGGCTTTTGCTGAGATGGTCAACAGGATCAGATTTTCCCATCTCTCAGGTAAGAAATCATCAACAGCCTGTCAGATGGTACCTGACAAGGTCCCAGTACCAGCCTACACCCTCTTAGCTTGAATCTCACCCAGAGTTGACTTCAAAATTTTCCACTTTCATCTAGAAAACCAGAAAAATGCCAGTTGTCCTTGAAATATCTGGCAGGCTCTTTCCAATATGTTGTCAGGAAAGACTGCATGTCATTGTCCTGTGAAGGATGCTTTCATGGGTTTTCATTCATAAAGAGGTCTGAACATAGCTCAGACCAGATTCTCCTGGTCTGAACTATGTTCAGTCCTCTTTATGAATGTTAAAAATTAACTGATGAAAGTTAGTCAAACAAAATGGAGGAATAAAACCACGTCATTTATGGCAGGTCATTGTTTAGCAGGTGAAATGATCAATTATAAATATAAAAAGTATGTCATAATTGCCACAGGAAACAGCTTGCAGGCAATTCCTAGACTGAAATATTTTGCCTAAACTATTAATCAAGTAACTTCAACTGATGAACAAAAGAACCTAACTGCACTTGAATAATTTGCAAATAAGGAAAAAGAAATAGATTTGTCAAATTAATTATTCATTATAAGTAGTTCAACCAGACCTATCCCTTTTTATCATTTACATTAGTTTTAAATTCTTAAAGTGGTTTGGGAACCTTAAAGAGTAAAATTTGCTATAAATGCTTAATGCAATGATCATTTATATATGGCACTGTAAACGTACAAACATACTTTACTTCGCACTGAATTAGGCAGTGGCGACCATAAAAGTGGTTACAATAGCTTTAAGTCTCAAAAAGAGGTTAAAAGCCTGATATTCTGATATTTTTCAGAAGCTGGATACCTGCAGTTTGAAGATCACAATTAACCCTCTCGGCAGCTTCAGGAGCCACTGGCAGTGTCTCCACCAGGGCAAGCAGCCAGCTCTGGCAGGGGTGCAATGGGCACAGTCCTCAGGCTTCAGCAGGGACCTGACTTCTAGAAATGCTCATCTGCAGCTCAGTTCTGAGCCTGTTTGGTGGCCTGTTTCATTTTGTTTGGTTTTAGCATGGTTAACTTTAGGAACTTTTCAAGCTATGGCCCTATGCAGTAATACTTGGCTTGCAAGGACAAATGGGTTCACAGAGGTGGTGTGAGCACATTGCCTAGCATGATTTCAGGTAGGACCCATTTTTTTCCTAAAATATCACTGTCTTCTGAGAACTGGAACACCATCAAACACATCAGAACAGCTCAGATTCTGGCATCCTTGTCCACACTACACAGCGTCAACTCCATAGGCAGTCCTGAAACCACGCAAAATCTTACACTTCAGATATTAATACAATCAAAACTGCTTGTGAAATTTAGAAGATTAAAGGTGTTTAGAGAGATCAGTGACAAATATAATTTTGAAATCTGACAGTGACTTAAATGATAAAAACATCCTAATAACATTTGCTTTTTCAGGTGGTCAGGAGCTTGTTGTTGTTTGCTTTATTTTGTTTTTTTATAGCGCTGGCATTTAACAGAGAGGCTCTGATTTTAACTCTGAGTAAATCTGACATAGAATCACCCAGAGGAAATAAATATAAAGTACTATCAGGCCATGTTTACAATTACTTTTTTAAGCTCTTTCTGAATTAAGTATGCCACATCTCTGCATCAGTTCTGCCGTAGTAGGTAAGCAATGCACTATTCAAATGATTTTTAATGACCAAAGCCCCTATATTTTAGGGTTGAACATCTGTTATCTATTCAGACAGTGAGTAGTCAAGTCAGTATTTGGGTGAATAATTTGCAAATTCAATGCATAGAAAATTTGGTACCAGTGCTAAGGTTAATTCATTTTTTTCCTGGGACATTTTGTAGCCAAATGGAATCAAAATGTCCTCACACATTACTTCACACCCACCTACTTCTTTGAGAAACTAAACAGTGTTGGACAGCACTGAAGACTCTAAAGATAACATGGGATGAAACAGGAGCCATGAATAAAGCAGGAAAAAGAAAAGTGCTTTAGATGTTAGTCTACAAAATGCAGTGTTCAGCTCAGCACAGCTGAAACAAAGTAGTTAAAAAATCAACAAAGAAACCGTAAGAAAAGCTAGCACTGTTTGGATTTATTCATTATTACAACAGCAGCTCATAATCCAATCACAAAAAGAATACTGGAGCATCCAGTACATGGTGTTGGGCAGGAAGATTTCAAAAGTCTTTAGAACAGGAAGAAGCACCTTTCATCCTCAGATATTTAATCTGCAGCATATGGCTTCATGTATTTGCTGTTGTTTCTTCTAAGACCAATGCACACCTGAAGCTTTCCCCCTCCTAGTTACAGAACTCTCTGATGTTTGTAATGGTCTGGTACCAGAGTAACTAACCTGGTACTTTGGATTGCTAAAGGGAGACAAGCAGAGCATGAAATAACTCACTAGTGTCTAGCAGCACTAAGCATTCAAAAGCTTAATAGGGAGTCAGGGGCTGCTTGTGTGTGTGGTCTCTTTGCTGTTTGGTCTTGTAGTTCAGCTGTAGCAAATGGGATTAGTCTGGATGACTGTGGCAGGAAAGTGTGCTTACACTTCTACATTTATGCTAGATCAAAAAATTATTAATTAGAGTACACTGCAGCAGAGCCCAACGGAAGCTGTTCACTGTCCTTTGGATGAGATTGTAAGATTTTACCATTTGCTGATTTCAATGTTCATTAACTGCAAAATTGGGCTGTAGGATAGTAGAAGGAACTGAGAACTCTTGAAGTTACCCTCTTCTCCCCCCACCTTTAATACAGGAAAGCAGCAGGAGATTCAGGAGCAAAAACTAAGCCTGGATCCCAGGGCTGGACTGGAAGACCAGAACACTTCCAGCCTTTGTACCTCTGCCTCTCTCTAACAGAGATTAACAAGACTCTAACCCTGACAGTCTAACTGGGGAATGAGGGGTGGGCAGGAGAAGGGAGGAATGCTTTGTACCTGACCAGCATCTCTGCAAACCTCATTAAGCAGAAAAGTCCTGTTCTTTCACAGGTCACCTAGACTTTCTCAAACATTACATTTCCCACCTTTTCATTTGGGTTCTTGCTCTAAGGAATGTCCCTAGAACAGATAGACTGTCACTGATGGATAAAAGCTATGTCATCACTGACCTTATGCACAACATCATTATTCACAGCTAGCTGATCCCTGGGTATGACAAATTATTTTGTCCCAATAGAAAAATGAGATCATAACATTTTATCTAGAAAGTATGTCTAGTCCGTTGATGTCTCATCATAGCTAGCACAGCATTTGATTTCAACAGGTTAAAGAATTAATGAGCCCCACATATGCTTCCTATATACATTTTAAACATGGGGTTATAAAGCTTTAGAGTTTTAGGTCAATTTACTGGCTTGGGAAAAATAAAATACTTGTTGTGACCACTGTTCTAGGCAAAACCAGCATCCCTCTACTGAGTTTGAATACATGACAAAAGCTTCTGCATATTGTCTGCTGGCTCCCAAAATGTTCAAACTCATTTTGAGCTCCTTTAAAATTATACCTCTGTTTTTACTTAAAGTTTCATAAGGAAAAGTCACTTTTTTTTCTTTTGTGATTCTTTACCAAAGGGCTTCAAACATTGTCCTGTGTGAGTCTCAAAGCCTGCACAGAGCTTTCAGTCCTTCTAGTGCATGTTAATACATACAGCTTCTCTTTTACTGGCTGAGTCATATAGATCCAAATTTCACAAACGGGAATCAGCTGCAGAAGAAAGGAGAGAAATGTCTTATTTGAGACCACAGTTATTTTAACACTCTCTACCCACCTTCCTGCAAGAGAGAGGAAGTAGTAGCACAAGGCATTACTATTATGTCTGCTAGAAGTATCTTATAATGCTCAAAGATTTCTTCTCAAAAGTGTAAAAAACTTAAAAATAATAATAGTATCGTTTCACTAAATGAACAGAACCTCTGAGAAACTTTCTTGGACAATATAATTTGGATGTTTTCAACATCGCTTATTTTATTTCACAACAAACTTAGATTTTATCACATGATTGCTTTCCCAATTATAGTGCAAAATAAAAGGCATCATCAAATAGTTTAATAGGTGCAGAGGAAAATGTAGTTTTGTACATCAAATGATGCAGAAAATAACGTGACAACAACTAAAAAGAGAAAAAAAAAATCTGTGTTGGGATAGAAAATTATTGCTATGGAGTTATTTGTCCTGTATCTCCTCAATGGAGGAAAGGGACAGAGAGCCTGCAGGTTTGATTATTATTTTTCTGATAAAGTGTACACTGGGATAAAGGGAAGATTTCCTCTTCCAAGTAGGGTCTGCAGTCCTTGCAGTGAGTGTGTAATATCAACAGTTAAAAGACAAATCACGTTTATCCGTAAAAACAGAAGTCCACGCTTAGGCTGCAGGGTAGGAGATTTAGGCAGAGGCACTGACAGTTTTTCTTTAGAAAACTGTTTGTATTTTCCCCCGCAATCTACTCAGACACATACTAATAGAATTTTAAAAGGTCTGTACACATCCACCGGTGCTCAGATGGCATGTTGATAAGCACCTCCTGGTGATTTTCAGATCTCCAGCTCCAGCATGGACCGGTGATTACCTCTGTCTGCCTGGCAATGCACAGCACTAATCTATCTCAAACCAGAGGCCCCCGAACAGCACAGGGTAGGGAGCAGTGGATCACCAGAACCCTCTTCAGAAGGCCTGCATCCAGGCCATGCAGCACAGGGATGTATTATTTATGGCCGTGCCTCTGTGTGATTACCTCCAGTTCACTGGAAGCCTCTCCAAAACAAAGGTTGCTCTAGTCCTGCTCGCCATTGGCACCAGGCCCTCCTCGCTCCTGCTCTCCCCCTCTGCTGTAAGCAGAAATAACAGCCCTCTCTCTAATTAGCTGTCTTTAAGGCAGGGCTAAGTGGGCTCAGTGGGGGGAAGAGGCTTTCCTGAGCCCCTCCAAGGCTCTCCTCAGCGCTGGCAGCCGGAGCGTGCGCGGCCTCCGAGAGGCACCGCGAAACTCGCTGGCATTATGGCCACGGGTTATCATTATCATCTTTTTTTTTTTAAAAAAAAAAAACCCAGATCGATCGCTCCCGACCACAATGATGCTTCAGGGCATCTCTCTCTCTGCTGGGGAGTGATTGACCATTGGGTATCATTAGAGAGGGGAGGTGAGGGGAGGGAGGGAGGCGAAGGGAAGACAGGCTGCAGTGGCAGCACCAGGCCCCGGCTCCTCCTTGCGCACGCCTCTCCCTCCCGGACACTGCTGACCTTTCACTCAGGAGCCAGCTGGAGTCAGGAGAGATTTAATTGAATGGCTTCCTCAGATGTGTCTGAGGTTTGGGTGATGGAGGAGGAGGATACGGCGCTGAGAAGAGAGGAGTGTGGGGGGGAGAGGAATGGAAAAGAAAATGGAAAGGAAAAAGGGAAAAAAAAAAACCAACAACTTGGGGTGACCTTCAAAGGCTAATTGCTTGGCTCTTGCTAGGCCTGGGCTTTGGCTTGCACAGAGATCTGGGCACAGGCAGGGCCAGGGCTGTCCTTCCCTGGGCACAGGGACAGTCCTGCTGCCCTGGACACCCCTTCAGCCTCTCCCTGTGTAACCTATGGGCCAAATCAGCCACCTCTGCCCTCCTGGGTGAGCCACACAGGCAGAACAAGGGTCATCCGAATTTTCTAGGCCTCCTCATTCGCTGGAGAAAGGTTTTGGGAGGGGTAGGGGCAAGAAGCAAGCATCCTTCTGAGCGAGTGCATAAATACACAGAAATGTGCATAGATGTTTTCTTGTCTTTTTCTTTTTAATATCACATTTCTCTTCAGGCTGAGTAGAGAAACGGCCAATAAAAAGGAAAGCCACAGAGGAGGTCCCAGCCAGAGAAAGCCAGCCACTGTCCTGGTGCTTGCCCTTTTCCAGTCACCTCCCATTTCCTCTGGTTTGGCTCCTTTGTTTGTGCACCTTGGCAGCACTACCCATCCACCTCCTGCTCCTCCTCCTCCTCCTCCTCCTCTCCTCTCCCTTCCCTGCATGTCCCCCTCAATTCCTGCTCCCCCCTTTCCATTTTAACATAACTAAAAAGGAACGAATGGATCTCAGCTGAGTTAAATGGGTGACAAGGGAGATGGAAAGAAGGAAATTCATCCCTTCTTGTCTTTGAGAGCAATTTAATTAGGCCCAGGCCCCCTGTGAGTGGGTAAGGGAAAGGCTGAGGATTGGCTTGTCTGGGCTTCCTCTGAAGGCAAAAGCGGCCTTGGACACACATACAGAGAAAGGATTTTTAAAGGATCATGTAAGAAGATCAACAGATAAGCAGCTAATTTTGTGTACTTAGGGAGAAAATGAGTGCGTTCACTCCCACTGGAATAGCCAGAGTGATGGGATGAGAGGAAGGAAAACGAGGAAGAAGCAAGGAAAAAAGCTTAAGGTATTTCACCATTACTCCTGATTGCCAAAATTAAAGATTTATACTGCTTGATAGGGTACTCTGGCTATGGCTTTCACAGTGGCTGTGCATGTGTACATATATCTATATACATACATATATAGATATAGATTTTTCTTTATACAGCTCAGTTATTTCAAGAATTTTCATCAGAAAACCACTTTTAAACTAATTGGAGTCTGTGGAGAGGAAACCTCATTTTTGGTTCAAATGAATTTTCTGAAAATGTCATTTGATTCGGGAAATATGACTGATCTGCCCGATTTCTTGATAAGAAATGAAATGAGCCGTTGTCCTTCAGGATATCATAGACTTGAAATGGGGGATTTTATGGTTAATGCCATCAGATAGAAGTGTCCTACTTTGAAAGGAGAAGTCCATCAGCCCCAGGGAAAGGCTGAAGACCGAATTTCGTCTCTAAATCCACCGCTGCAGCTAGAGCTGGCACAGAGCAGTGATAGATTTTTTTATTTCCCAAGCAATAATTACAAGATCAACAGCAATAAATAACACAATGATTAATAACAACAAGTAGTTAGTTCTTTTTCAGCTCTTCATTTTAATTCATAATTTTTCCCCTCAATGATGTGGCCAGTGCTGACCATAGAGGCTAAATTTAATCCACAATATTACAACACCCTAGCTTTTAATTATCTCACATAGAATAAACCTGTATTTGGAGATGGCTGACTTCTTAGTGCAACAGAAACAGGATCTCTTGGATGTCAGTGTAACCTTGCTAACTCCATTTTTTGTAGGGTAAAAACTAAGAAAAGACAAGATAAGTGACTTTCCCAAGGCCACAAAAGGAATTAGTCAGAGAGACAAGAAAGTCCCTCAAAGTCCTTGCTGGAGGGCTGGTACCATTAGTTAGTTTATCTTTTTCATAGCAGCATATATGCAAATAGAAATGGAGTCATACGGATAGGAAAAATGAGATCAGGGACAAGAGGAAAGGCAAAGAGAGAAAGCCAAATAAGTGTAAGTAAATGTTCAAAAGGGCTGATTCAAGCTAATATTGAAGCAGCAGGTTTTAAACAAGACATCAGGAAGAAACAAACGGAGTGGGACTCGTCAGTGACTTGGGTAGAAGGTTGTTTTACAAAAAGATTGTTTGCAGAGGTTTGACAGGCTACAAAAAGTTTGGGTGCAGACTTCCAGGCATTCCAGTGTGGGCTTGCAGTCCTGGCCCATCTGGGAGCACACCAGCTTTAGTATTCAACATGCTATTGCCAAAGTTTATGGCAAGAGTCCTGTTGACTTTGCTAGGAGTGTAGGAAGGACTTTACAGATCAGCAGCTGTTTTATGCCCTGCTTGATCCAGGAAAGAGGGCAGGTGCTACCACAAGTTTCCCTTCAGCTTTAGGGTGCTGCCAAGAAAAAAAAAATATCCAGCAGGAGGAACGAGAAGCAAGGAAAACCCAAGTTCTCATATTTCAGTCAAAAAAAAAAAAACAACAAAACCTAAGGAACAGGTAGACAGTATGTCTCAATTTGAAAGGAATTTATTTTACCAGCATCCTGCTAGTGGAAAAATCACCAATTCTTTTACTGACATTACTAAACTGGTTTCTTCATATACAAGTTCACTTCTCATTAGTGGCTGGACAGACCATTTCTTAAATGCACAGAATAGAAGCAGAAAGATGATGTAGTACTCTAACCTTTTCCCTGTTAAATAGAAAAGAAAAATAAAAAAGTGTCTTTCTGTGATGCATCACTGATTATTCTCAATGCCGAAATCTAAATTATGGTAGAAACACTTTACTCCCCCCAAAACTGCATTTAAATGGACACTTTGTGTTATGCTCCTTCTTAGCAATGACTGCAGGTACAGATGAGACAGGAATCAGTAGTGGCCAACTGAAAGAAAAATTCCCAAATTTCTCCTTAAAGAGCAGCTTTGTCTACAAAGGATTACCCTGCCCTGCCCATGGTCTCTGCCAAGCCCAATCTGCTTCAAGTTGTCATCCACAGGAATGATTTCTGGGGTTGCTTTTTACAGCCACTCTGAGATATCAGGTGCAAATTGAGTGGGGCAATTTCTTAGACCTGGTTCTGCTTTCTTTTCCTCTACTAGTTTCTAGTGTGTATGAATTTTTTTTGGATAGTGTGAAAATAATCCTACATGAGAGAAAAATGCTTCAGTCTTTCTCAGTCAGGAGGAAATCATATTGCAATACATAACTCTGAATCTCAGGCATAAGTATTACAGATGGAAAAGAATTATTAGGTCATCTAGACTTGTGCAGGATTGTTCCCTACAGTATATTCCCCAGTTCTAAAACTTGTCTAGTTTTAATTGACACTGGCAATGGGCTTTCAATCATGTTCCTTGGGAGGCTGTTCCACTGCCTGAACTCAGTATTAAGAAATATTTCCTGATACTTCTCTAAAATTGCCATTGCTTAATTTTGGCTTACACCACCAATACAGCCTCTTTATACTGCATTCTGTGTTATGAGGCACACTGCCTTTCCTCGACAAGACATCTCTGCTTATGTGCATTTAATGTATTCATTTCATTGGGTGGATAAATGTGTATGAAATAAAGCATCCTCTAAGCACAACATACATTTGTTTTGTACAGCAACTGCTGAATAAAGAGCAGGCCTGAAAGAATTACACTGGTGGAGACTTTGATGTACGAATAGGCAGAAGAGCAGAAGAGGAGAACACATAACTCAGCCCCAGATTGCACCCTCAAGAAATCACGTTGAGATTCCCAACAGGTAAACACCTTGACAAATCCTTACTAACTTGATGAAAGCAGTTCACAAAAATATCGTAAAAGCACAGAGTGGATAACACAGGAGATGGATCAATTTCCTTCCCTACACTTCCACGGTACCCTGTTTAGCTAGAGATGGAATAATGTTCTAGTACATGTAAGAAAAATAAAAATATATCTAGGAATCTCAGGAAAAAAGTATGTAATTACATAGGAAATGCAATGTAGAGAACACCACTTACAATTGTAGTGCATTTTTTTTGTCTTTAAAGTGCTGTACAAACACAGCTAAAGGAGTAATTGGTTTACTTTCACAGATCCCCACGGAGCAGGTGAGTGTTATTCCCAGGTGGACACAGGGGCTCATCCTGAGAAGTGCTGAGCAGATTGCTTTCCAGAGAAGACTAAAAGTGTTTTAAATGCCACAGTGTGACAACATCTTGCACCCAGTTCTAGGTCTTGTTTGTACCAGGTCAAAATCCCTGAGGCCACACAACAAAAATCACTGGCCTTGTGTAAGTCCATGCTACCCTATCAAACATAATGTGAAAATTATAACTGCAAAATTTCACAGTCACAGGCATTACAGTAGGCTGTGCATCACCTCTTCTTATCTCTCTTTCCTCACATTGGGCTGGGCACCAACTGTCCTCCGACACAAACACCACACAGACACTAAATAAAATCTTGAAGGCAATATAAACTCTTGATAAGCTGTCCCATTCTGCTGATACCCACAAAAGACATGCATTTGATCTGTTCTGTAAGTGCAGTATCTTGCATTAGATCATGTTAATGACTATGAATGAAAACAGGACAAAAGCTTTAACATCACAGCTCGTAAGAAAATGGTGGTCAGGACCAAAATAATAATAATAAAAAAAAAAATTAAAAAGAAGTGGTGCTCAGAGCTTTGGTCCTCTGTGATCCAGCTGGATTGTCCATTGCATAACATCAGGTAAGCACATAACTGCTAATTTTCTTATTCACCTGAATTGCATTTAGTTGTTTAAAATTCTGGCATTTTTTGCCTGGTGAACTAGTCACTCAACTACTTGAAGTGACACTTGAATACAAGTCCTCTGAAAAGAATGTAGAGTCCAGGGGTAGTGAGAAAGCAGCAGCAATAGGAGACATTCTTTGCCAGTGGGAAGAATGAAACAAATTTCCCAGCTGTATCAGTCTGTACCAATCTGAGAAGTAGGCATATGTGGAATACAGGCATTTGGGACCAAATTAAAGGCATTTTCCTTTCCATTCCACTTAGACTCTTCAATTACTTCTGCTGTGATCACAGGGTAGGGGATCTCCCACCCTGTACACACAACCTGCAGCATTCCTCTCATCCCTACAGTGCTCCCAGCCATATGCTCCTAATGTTCCACAACCTTTCCCTCAACATGCTCAAAAAAACCCAAAACACAAAACTCACTGTAAATCCAAATGTGAGAGAATGAGATTTACCATTTACTGAAATCTAAACGTGAGGAGTTACAGCAGAATTTTGAATCTTTACTGGCATCAGCAAAGGGAAAAGGAAGAAGTCAGAATGTAAAAGTGATGCCTAGGCCACCTAACTTTATCTTTTATGTGACCAACTCACAAAGTACCTTGGGAAGAAGAATTCACATTAAAAAAAAACCACACTTCCACTTTCTCCTGTCTCTCCTCCATGTGAGTGACAGAAAGATCACTGTTTGGTCTCACAGGTAATTTTCCCACTTGTGAGATGCTCACTAAAGCCCCCACAACCACCTGACAGAGCTCTGCAGTACAACTGGAAATGCAAGCATTGCCTATCGTGACAATAATGAAATATATGGAGGAGAGGATGAGAAGGAAAGGGTGAAGAGTGGATCCCAGGCTGAATGACAGCTTCTGGAACCTCTCCTTCTCCTTGCTGGACCTGTTAAATCCACAGTTTAGTGGTGGCCTCAGGGAGGACAGGGCACCATAGCATGAGTCCCTGTCATGATCAATAAAGCAAGGGATTGAATACCCCCATTTGGATGCCTGGAGCAACCTGTGACCAAACCAGAGGAAAAAATAAGGAAAGAATGCATTTAACTTATCTTATAAAGAACATATTTTCAAAAATCTAATCTTCTAAGGATCTGAGTAGCTTCAGGGTTTTGTTTATATTTTTCATTTAGGAGTCTCCCTTGGGTCTTTTCTTTGCCAGGAGCACAGTGGGCAAAATCAGGATCTTTGGCTTCCCCAATGTGCTCAAGAACTCTATGGATAATTTAAGCTTTCCTGCTGCAGTAAAACAGAAAGTTCATAAAAATAAATAGAGTAATACTTTGCACTCATTCCACAGGAGGCTTGTGCTTCATAAAAGCTAGTCAGTGAAACATCTCTTAGAAGTAGGTAAGGGTTGTTTTCCCATTTCACAGATGTGAAAAGGAGATACAGGATGTGTCAGGACCACCTAAGTCAGTGAGGACCATTCTTCAAAATAGTAATTTTGTTTTTTCTGGAGGTCATGACTAATTCACCTTTATGTGACATCACTTTGGCACACTTAAAGCATGCCTAAACATATGGATATTTGTGTGTGCTCCCATGCAGTTTCTTGTTGTTAACCTCTCCTCTCAGAGATGCACACCACATCCACAGGAGAAGCAAACACAAGCCAAACCCTCAGCCATGGCAATGCAAGGACCAGGATACTGC
This sequence comes from Parus major, assembly GCF_001522545.3. Classification (NCBI taxonomy): domain Eukaryota; kingdom Metazoa; phylum Chordata; class Aves; order Passeriformes; family Paridae; genus Parus; species Parus major. The sequence continues at coordinate 66,433,695 of NC_031773.1, forward strand.
TTGAAATTGCCAGTGAAGATGCAGCAGAACCAAGGTGGTAGACTTTGAGCTGGAGTAGCAAAGCCATTTGTACAATTTTTATTCTGCTATTACCAGAGTGATGTTTTACATCTCTGCAACAAAAGCTGCTCTCAGTTCAAATGACTTCTGAAAATGGGACAGATGTTCCTTAAAACTGAATCCAGGGTATGCTTCTGATTTCATCCTTTGAAACTTTGATTGCTTATACAATCCAGGTCTTCCAAAATCCCATTTCCTCATTTAATCATAAGAAATTCTATCAAAAGAAAGCCTCTGAGATCATCCATGTAATCTCAGCAATCACTGCATCAACAGCAGAAACAGAACACAACAATGTTTCTATAACTTGTCTGAAAAGCTGAGTTGCCAAGTGGCTTTTTGTTTTCTCTGCTTCCAGATATTAAATTCCAGTAACAGGCAGCTAAAATATATATATTCTGAGCACTCAGTTTTGGTTACTTTTCCATACAAGCAGCCACAGTACTCAGGATGTATCATCCAACGACAGTGGGGCACTGGGGAAGAGGAGGGCCTGTGTGATCTCCAGGAAGATCCAGAAAGAAGAGTATTCTTTCAGGAATAATTCAATATATGGTCAGAACAGTGGCAATAACAAGACATGGTGCAATTCCCTCCTTTTTCTTCATTCTCTTCTATTTATGATTCTCTCAATTCGATAGTGCCCAGTATTCTGCAACAGGAAGCAGCTTGCAAAAAGAGGAAAAAGGTTTAAAAGAAATTCAGAATATGTCAATAATCAGGTTGGTTTACTTTTTTTAATTGGTACATTCTTCATCATGATGGCTACTTTACAGAGATCTCTCCCAGGAAGCTAATTTAGCCTGAATAATGGGTAGCTTAGCCTATTAGACTAATTTTCATTACTGGAGACACAGTGATATGGAACTTAAATGCCATCTAACCTTGTTTGAAACAAGTTTAAAATCTAAACCAAGAGACTTTAATCTGGTAGTTTAATCAAAGTTATCACACATTCAGGAACAAAAGATGTGAGCTGCATATTTTTTTTTTGTTACAGGTAGAAAAACATCCTTCCTTAGGTAACCGAGTATCCAACCCATAATCCATGTTTTGATGACAGCATTCAACTTGCCTGACTTTAGATGTCTTACTTTTAGATATTTAAAATTACTTGTCTATGCTTTTTCTGAAGTCAAAGTAAGCAGGCAACTCAAGAACACAATTAATGACATCATTAGTAGGATGGGGAAATTAGAATATGGGAGATTAACCTCCTTGGGAGGTGCCTCTACCCTCGTTATAAACAGAACCTAGCAGATTTAAGCCAGATGTTCCCTTAAAAATTAAGTCAGACAGAACCAAGATCTCAGAGTTGTCAATACCTCGTGCTTTTTAGCAGGATAAAGACAATACAGAGATGCTAGACTAAAATTTCTGTGTTCCTTAAGTCCTGATCCTTTGCCTTCCACTTCCCTATTTTTATTCAGTAAGGCAATTGACATGGTGCAAAGTTCATTTGAATTTAAATAATTTTATCTCTTGGTGAGGTAATCTGGCTTTAGTGGTGCACCTTTGACCTGTTTCTCTCACTGGCTCTTTCTGCTTCTCTGACCAGCTGAGCTTCCAGTTCTTGTCCTTCAAGGCCATTTTCCCCATCAGCACTGGATCCTTGCTTCTCCTTTCCAGCATTCTCTGCAAGCTCTTTGTCCTTCTGAATATTCTCCCATTTCCTGAGTCACACTGGATTTTTTTCACCTACAAAAAGCAGTCTGTCTCCTGAGTGCTATCCAATTCTGCATCCATACCTGAGCTGAGAAGGTGCTTCTTTAAATGTGTTTTACTATCAACAGCCTGCTGGACTGAAGAAAGTTTAATTCAATCAAAATAATCCAGAAAAACAGGGGTTAGTGAAGGTAGAATTGCATATTCTTCTATGCCTTGTTAAAGAGGTTCTAGTGTTCAGTGGAAATCAAAAAGAGGAAGAAATATCAAATTATTAGAGAAAAATTCTTTTTCAAATTCAAAGATTTAGGAAGATAAATGACAGTTAGACGTTTATCACTTTAAATGCCCTTAGGAACACCCAAAAATGTCATCCTTTCTTACTAAACAATGCAGTTTGGTATCAAAAAAAAACAAAAACCAAACAAAAAAACCCCCAAAAAATCTACCAAAACAAAACAAAATAAAAAACAACAAAAAAAACCAAAACCCAACCCCAAGACAATTTTAGCACTACTTTTGTTTCATTAAGCTTTTGTTCTAGCCCACGTCCATAAAAAACCAGCAGCATTTCTGACCTTTATTTCCATCTCAGTGACCATGTTGATAGAAAGCATGGTGGAAATTCCCAAAGAAAGCCTCAGCTCATTGCAAAACTCCAGTTGTCCAGAAATCAAGAGTGGCATGGGTGGGATCTGGGTAGCCCAGAGATTTAGGGTAGACAAAGTCAAGAACACAGAACATTATTTCTCTTAAGGAATTATTTCCTCTCTCACTTGAAGATCATCTTCCTGTCCCTACTGCCATCAACAACATCTGCTTGCAGATATGTTGGTTATACCCAACATCTTTCAGAGTTCCAGCTATCTTTATTTATTATATTTATATATAATAAAATATCTTTTATTGTCTTTAAGAATAATTCAATATTTGGATGGAATAAAACAGACTTTCTGCATCACATCAATCACTCCACTTATTCCAAAAGTTACTTCAATGAGGTTATATCAGTGTGAACCCAAAATTGGTCCCCTGGATTTAGTGCAGTCTTGTAAGACCAAAAGCAGTGAACAAAGAGCAAAATCTAGCCCAGAGTTAGATTTCAAACCTCAGCCCATCATTCAGTTGCCACTGGTCTAAGATGTGCAAACTCTCAAAAAAGGCTTTATCACGTTCCCTATGATGCAAAGTGCACATTTTTTCAAAATGTGTTTGTAATCAGCAGGTAGTTCATAGGTAATTAATAATAAAATAATAATAAATAATATATAATAATATTATAATGTTATTAGTAGTAATAAATTAGTAATAAACTAGTAATAAATAATAAAATAATAATAAAATACCCCAACAACAAACAAAATCCCAAAACTTCAGTTCAGCAAACATTATCAATTGTGCAAAGACATTATGGGATGGCAAAGGGAAATATCACAGGCACAAAACCCCAATTATTATGGTTTAAAGAGCAGCACATTACAGCAGCATTCACTAATGTTTAAAGTTTACACACAAAACTGATTACCAAACGAACAAATTGGTTCCTCAGAAATACCCATTTAGGCAGCTAAGGCTATATCTTGCATTTATCTACCCTTACAACATTGCCAATCTCTCTTCTTATCGCTTCAACCACTGTAGATCTACTAAAATTTAAACCAATTTTAAGATGACAGACATGATAGATCATAACTATAGGCTGTGCTACAAATCCATACAGGTTGATCCATGTTTCTGAGGAAAGAACATTTTTTATTCTTAGCCTTACAGGGGAAATTGGTGGCATTTAGGTGCTTTTTATGTAAGCACTATGTTAAATCTTTCCAGATTTTGGCAGATCCTCTAATGTTTATAAAAGACATTCAATGGTCAATCCTAGAATATGCAAATTCTGTCTTCCCTGCAAGATGCTGTGATATTTTGATAACTACTTCATGAATAATGTATTGGTTTACTGTGCTAATTCACCAATTACCAAGATTATATTCACTCTTCTAAACTTAGTCTCTAAAGAATGTTGAAATAAGGGGTGGGATACATTCACAATACAGACATTTATGTCAGAGGGAGTTGTTTGGACTCTCCACAGGTCAAGACAGAGATGGAGACTTTTTAATGATGTATCTGGCTGGAATCACAGATGTCAGCATTACTGTGAGCCAAACCAGTGTTCCTCCTTGCTGTCCACCACTCAAATCTTTCAGTACCTCCAAGAGAGAGAGACACAAAATCTGCTGCAGTTTTGGAGCCACCAGTCTCTCAGACAGATTTTGCAGATGCACCTGGTTCTTCACCATGACAATTGGCTAACATCAGGTAATACTGATAATATCTGAACTAGTTAGTTACATACCTGTAAAGAACCTGCATCTTAAAAGACAAATAAAATAGGTTTCTTTGCTTGGAAGATGTTGAGGTCCTTTTTTTCCCCCTCATTTTCTGGAATATATGCACAGCATGGTGTTTCTTTGCTATCAACACCATATTGTATGCACTGTGGAATTTAGAATGACAGCAAAATGGTTTGCATTGAGAAAATGCTGGCTGAAGTGTACTGAAGAATCTATCTGTTTTTCTCATTGCTAGATGTCTTTAAAAGTGCCTGGGATGTATTTTTAGCCTTTTTTTTTTTCCTTCTTCTTCTTAAAGAGAACATATCTATTAGGTAACTGGTTATTTTTTGATTGAAAAATGATTCTTTGTCATTTTGTAGAAATATCGAAAGGGGTAGGGAGGGCAAACATCCAACCAATATTAGCTCTGAAATTCTGGGTAATTGTACAAGGCCCTGGGCAAAAACAAAACATAGATGTGCAGTAGTCATAGCACATCTTGTCTTAACTTGTCTTTGTTAGTGTAAGTGAAAAGGTTAATGCTGTTCAATTCCGTCAATGCAGAATGAGGCACTGTGGCACCTTTGAAATCTAAACTTACTCACAGCACAACAGATGTGATTCCTGAGAGAATCATGTTATTTACAAGTTGGTTTAATAATATGAATGTCGATTAACCACGTGCTGGTGTATTTTATGTGTATATATATATATATATATATATATATATATATGTAAAAGGGGGGAAAAAAAAGGAAAAGCCCAACAGATTGCTTTTAGTATGCTTATCACAGGGTAAAGCTTTGCTGCTGTCTACCAGCAACATATGGTAAGGTCTCAGCCACCTACTAGCCATAAGGGCTTAATCCTACTAGCCAAGACAGATAGCAGGGATGGATCCCTGCAAGAGTTTTGAATAACATGCATGGCAGTTTAAAGGAATAAAGCTTCCTTTAAAGCAGAATAATTAATGATGACTTAAATTCAATGCCAATTAAAAATGTCAGAGGCTGCTTCTTGACTGCCTTGCACTTTGTGTAGTCAGTTAAATTCAGAACATAGTGTGTGTGTGAGGAAGCTGCCAAACTGCCCATGTTTGGCACAGACCTGGCAAAGACATACATGGTGACACAGGTGTAAGCCAGGGAAGAAGCAGATCCTCAGTTTTTTGGGCCACAGCCTCATCAAGCAAAATGCCATCCTGCTTACCTTAAATTACCTAAACCATAAATAAAAAGCCTCACAATAAAAGGGGAATAAATATTAGTCATGACTATCTGCTATTTCCTTGTTAATGTCTGATTATTTCTTTCCTTTTCATTTTTCTGTTTGTCTAACCAAATTCTTTTTACCTGTCTATTCTTTAGAGCCACCATAGAACCTGTTAATAACACAGAAGCATTCATCTCAGGAAATACACAGCAGACAGGGATGAAATCTCTCCTGTACACACCTCACCTGCTAATAGAGACAGAAAATTGGGGTTTATTATTTAAAAGTCTAAAGGGACAGGTGTGGCCAAGCTGGTGCTCCCAGCATATCAAGCCAATGCTGTTCTGCTGACAAACTCTTTTGAGATCACTCATTTTGAGATGACCAGCTTTAGAATCAGGCGTCAGATTTCCAAAAATGGTTTCAAGTAGTGGAATCCTGCTAAATTTATTCAGACCAAGGGTATCTAGAGTTGAGCACTTAAAACAGTGAACCCAAACAACTCACACCCCAACTACACACCCAAAATCTCCAGAAAGTGAAAACTTTCCAAAATATATTTCTTTTAATTCTACTTTTGATTCCATTTTCCTGTATATTATTTCAAAGCCTTTTATTAGTAATAAGTTTATGAATCACACTGAATTTATTTTGATAAAAAAGCAAGAGGTCTAAAATACTTCCCTTTTATTTGTCTGTCAGCAAGAAAAAATTTCTTCCACAAAAATGGACCACAACCTCTTATTTTGGTGTTCTCTGTTTACATTTTTCTGGTCATGGAATGTCTTTGTATGACTGGAACTCAACCTTGCAGATATACCTAAATTGCTCTGGGGACTGTTATACGGTTCCCTACTCCAGGAAAGAAAGGCATCCAATCCACTAGGGAAGAACCTACCTGTCCATAAAAATTGGGAGCCAAATTCTGATTATCATTTGTGTGAGTAGGCAGACAACCCAGCATGAATGATATTCATGAACACAGGTGTTCCCAGAGAGAAGCAGATCTGGCTTCTTTATCATCTGCACACACAACAAGGAAAACAAAAGAAACAGATTATCCCATAACTACAGAAAAGAACTGGTATTTGTGTTCAACATCAGAACAAAAATCGAAGTCAACTGATGCATCAGAAAACTGGAACATGTCAGAAGCACCTTTCAGACTTTCACCTTCTTTGCTCAGACATCTGTCCTCCTGTTTGCTATCAACGTCTCTCTAAAACAACTTTAATTTCTCTTGCTATTTAATACATGTCACAGCACTTGACAACACTCATGATCTGTACTAATCAAAGCCTCAGGAGCAGCCTGAGCAGGAGTATAATCCTTAAGATTCAGTCCCCCCTCAAAAAGGGGGGAAAAAAAAATGGTGGTAGTTTGCCTGACAACAGGGTAAACAGATTATTGTGTTATTGCTGGCTGATTGCCGGAGTTATTTTGGAGCTCCATAATTCGTTTAAAGAGATTTTTGACATTTATGAAATGACTTCTATAATCAACTGACAGTGCAATATCCTATAATTGTTCAATTAAAAATGACTACTAGTGCATTCATTTATTAGTAGAATCAGATAATTGTCTTGCCACTAAAGAGTACTTCACACTTTGCGCATCAAATGAAAATGTTTGAGTATAAATCTGTGGCACAGCAGCTAAAGTCCCAGGGATTTTTCAAGTGAAGGTGTAATTATTACAGGACTCTGAAGTAAATATGGTTTCATGTGATAATCTTTAAATGGATTGCCTGTGTCTTACAAGACACACTTCTGCATAAACTGTCACATCTGGCAGGATGGACACGAACAGGTTTGCAGTGGCAGGTGAGACTCCTGTGATTTCAAACAGGGTCAGCTTAAAAATTGGCATCTAAATCACAGATTTTCCCCTTCACCCCTCCTGTTACTGCCAGGGCACTGCTCTGCTGGGGGAAGGCAGCAGGGAGTGGGTGCACAAGTAGAAGAGTTTTGCACAGGAAATTGGGCTGGAATATAAACCCATGAACTACATAGCCTCAGTCACAAGTGCACACCCTTACCCTGGGTGTGCTCCTGGGAGGCAATCAAGATCTTGATGGAATATCTGGTGATTTTTAGATGTATTTGAAGTCCACTTGAGGTCACTGAGCACCTTGAAACAATTTTAGAATACAGACTTTCTCTTTAAAATTGAACATTTTAACTCACGTTATCCAAACTATCTGCTAAGCAAAATCACAGATCAATTTTTCATTAAATAATAAAAAAGCTTGGTACACCAAGTAGGTAGCAATCATATGGAAAACTGTGTAAGCAAATCACTGAAAGGCAAGAAACAGCAGCAACCCCTTCACAAATATAATGATTTTTTTTTTAATTATCTCTCTTTTTCTAACGACAACCCTCCTGAATCCTTGGCTAAAACTCACAATTTATATTCAGATAATAATAATTAAAGAAATCAAGTGCAGAGTCACCAGATGGAAGATAATACTTAATTTGTGGCTGCTACAGTACACTATTCAGTAATGTCATTTCAGAGTCTCAGCTGAGCTTAAGCCCTGCTCTCTTCTTCTGTCCCTCCCCCACCACACACCAGTTTGATGACAGAACATACCGCTTCTTCACCTTGCACTTGAGCTTTTCTGTATTGCCATTGCACCCATGATCTTCAAATGCCTTAATGAACCAATAATTAACGAGTTATTTCTTGTGCCGCGGCTGCACCGAGCGTTACTTTCCCCGCACTATGCAAGGAGAAAGCTGTAAAGTGGGGAATTACTGCCAAATTTTTCCCTAGCAATCCCAGGATTAGGGGGAGGGTAGCTGGCTCCCATCTAGAGAGCATCAATGGGGGAGCATCTGGAGAGCACCTCATTTTCCAGCACAGCACCAATTAAAACCAAAGCAGGGATGTGGCTCCAGCCAGGCACCCCCTCCCTCAGCAGAGCTTCTCCAGCAGCCTGGCTGCTTCACCAGAGCCCCGTGGCACAGCCCTGGCTCGCCCCTTGTGCGCTCTGATCGCCAACTCATCTTCCTCCTGCTCAGAGGGGCAAAAAAAAATAAAATTTAAATCAGTGTGTCCTCAATATCAGATCAGCTCCCCACAAAGCTTTGCAAATGACCCACCAAGGATCCACTGCATCACCAGTGGTATTTTCCTCCTCATTTTATACCCCACACACCTTTGTTGTTGTTGTTGTTTGTTGCTGCTTCCACCCCATTTTTCTGCACCTTGCGCGGATTTCAGAAAGACTTTTGATAAAGACAATCCTGGCAGCCGGATGATAAATATTATTTTCTTAACCTGCCTAGCTTTGTCAGCCACCTGCAACTGCAGCCTGCCACGCGTTGGAAGCAGCTCATTAACTTTCCCGCAGCTTCCCAGGAGTTTTCCTTGTTTTCTTTCACCTTGGGTGTGTGCTGCCTTCTCCGCGAACAGTTAACCACCAGAGCAGGCCGAGCGGGCCTTGGCACCGCGAGCGTAGCACGCTTCAGGCAGCCTCCCTGCTAAGGCTCAAAATCTCTCTTAAACACATTAAGCAGCCCATTTTGGATTGATAGTGCAGTAATTATTCTGCTTCACCCTAAAAACCATCCTGGGGTAATTGGCGCAGAGGAAAATTACCCAGAGTCCTCTGCCACCTGGTAGTTAAGGAACGAATCCAGGGAAAGATAAGTGAAGCAGGGAAAAAATCGGCACTTATTTGATTTTAATCTCACCACTTTGCAAGCATTTAAATTGCCTTAATCAGGTGGCTGGCTCCCAGCCTAGCTGGTAATCTGTTATCAAATTTGAAACTAGATTTTTTAAAATGTCAGTGTAGGCTGAGAATTGAAGTCTATTAACAGTTATGAGCCTCCCTCCTAAACTTCCATAATCTATGTATTAATGATCCCTTTTACAAAGCTGTCAAATATTACTTTATTATAACTATATATTAGTAACGTCAGTGTAAAAGCAGGATTTAATTATTTATTTCTCCAAGATGGGGAGGGGGGAAAAAGCCAAACCCCACACACATACACAATGCTGACATTCTTAACACCGAAACCCGATTTTTCCGAGGCAATAACTCGAGTGTATGGAATAACCTTGATAAATGTAATTGAATTTTTCTCTGATAAGATTAACTAGTGGTAATTGTGAATGGGGAAGGTCTGACCCACTACAAATGAGATGTATGACGAGCTGAAAATAATCAATTTTTTTTTTT
>NC_031773.1:66443224-66473224 GCF_001522545.3 Parus major
AAAAAAAACAAAAAACACTGAAATAGTAATTTTGGGCCTGGCAGGATGAAGCATTTATGTCTGAAATGTTTTTGTATGTGCTGATTATCTGCTATCTTCTCAGTGTGTCTAATTGTGCTGAGCTCAGTTTAAAATGAGATCAACACATTTAAACCCCAGAAGGCTTAATTAAGGGAGGGACTTAATGCTTTACAAAAAAGGGGAATATACACCTTTTGAGAAATGTAGTATAAATTCTACCTGCAACTTCCCTGACTAGAGTACTCCAAAATTTTGTAGTTTATTAAATTGCTTTTGAAAACAAACACAAAAGACAGAACTTTAAAACTTATAATTCCTTCTGGTGGTTGAGAGCTGAGATATTTTTTTAATTTTTTTTTTTTTCTTCATGCTTACTACTTCTTGCTTTCTCTCTTTCCACGTGCTCTTATTTCAAGATGTCCTGACAAAGCAAGCAAAAATGCAATGTACAAAGCAGACTCGAGAACTCCAGCTTTGGAACTCTCCAGCTGCTGTGCGCTTTTCAGAGTTGAAGGCTGCATGGGAAAACACACAAGCAAATTCAGACAAAGCACTCCCCTACCTGGAATTTGTTTCTATTAAGCAGACAAACTGTTGCTGTGGAAATTAAAAAAGGGGAAGGATTAATTCTTTTTAGTTACCTGATAAAAGTCAATCAAGTATTCTTTGAAAATAATGCCACAGTTCATTTTTTTTAGTTCCTCCCTCATTATCCTGTAACTCTGACCATTGAACTTTAGTGCTGTAGATCAGGCTAAAACACCACTGACAACTGTGTATTCATATTCTCTTCATTGAATCTGTGTAGGTTCTGTGAAAGACTCTTCAGAAAACATAAAATCTACCAACAATGAAATTAATCACAAAGTACAAAAGAAAAGCAGCTGGCATGCAACTACTGAATAATGCAAAATGTGCAGATTTAAATTACATGTCACCGTTAATGTATACAATATATCTATATCTACACACACACACACACAGTTGTGCTATAATCAGTAAATAATTTTTCACTGTCTACAAAATAAGTATTTTAATTCACAAATAGTATATACTGAAATTGCATCAAAATTAAATACAGGATGAGTTCATCATGATTAATGTTGCTGCAGTAAACACCAGAAGGAATTAAACTCAATAGCAAACGGTTGCAATTTTAAAAGATAGTTAAAAAAAAAAAGAGCCTTTATATGGAAGTAAGTTTTTAGTGAAACCAGTAAATCTGTGTCAATATCTCTGCATATTCTTTCTCTAATTACTCAACAGGATCAAATACAAAGAGGAAAGAAAGTTGTTTGCTTCATTTATGTGCTCGTTAGAACATGGATTATTTATAATGGAACTACCTGTAAAACTATAGGAGAAAATCACTGGTGAAGCCACGATTGTCCTGCAACATTGTGGGGAAATTATAGTCCTGGGGACTGATATTATTTTTCTTTTATCAAAAAAAAAAATATTTTAAAAAATTAAATAAACTTAAATAAATTAAAAATTATAAGAAAACTGGAGACCTTAAGTACTTGCCTTGAATTCTGGACTTTGCTAGCTCTGAGTTTCACAGCCATATATCCTCGAGAGCAAATAAGAACCCAGTGTACTTTATTTCTCAGCTTTTGACAACCTTTATTATTTCGTTTATCTGCTATTCATAGCGAGATGTAAACATCTTACTTCCCAGTGTGATCCTCATATCAACAGTGGGTCAGTTTAAAATATTGGGAATCAATATGTTATAAAACATCAGCCAGTACTAAAAAGACAGAGGTAGAGCAAATTCATTGAATGTCAAATAAAAATAAACAAACACAGATAGATAAAAAAAAATGTAGCAAGATCATAAATAAAAGGACAAGGAATAAGAAATATATATTTCTAAAATAATGACTTGACAGGGAAAATGCCCCTACACTAAATACCGAGCCACTTAGAGCAGGGAAGATGAGTGCAAATGAAGATAAAGAGTTTAAAACAAATCTCTTAATTTAATAGAAAATTTACATGGTAATAGAGCACATTACTATTACTGCATGGTGAGAGCAAATAATACTGATGCAGAAAACTTGGTTGGGATTCAGCTCATTGTTTCAATTTATTGGACTGGATGTTTCCAACTGGGGTAGATGTGGGGGACAGCATTCCCAGCTTAGGGGAATTATTATTATTCCCAGCAAACAAGCATCATGGACATCTTGCAAAACAAGCAAATGAACCAGGCCTCCTGCTGTTCTTCCCCCTTCCCAGGCCTCTTTCCAGTCAATGATAAGTCTATAACCAGGATTAGCCTAAAAACATTTTTTTTTTTGGCAGAACCATTTTCCAACTTAAAAAAAAAAATAAATATTTTCATAAACATTTTTGCAGGAAAGTGCTACTTTAAAAAATAATTTGTTTTCAAAGCTAGAGAAGTCCATACTAGTCCTTTCAAATCTGTGGTTATTGTTTTCAGAGAGATAGCAATATTTTGTTAATATATATAACAATTTTGATTATTTGAGAATTTCATATTAAGCCATTTTAATGGCAGATATTTAATGAAACTATAAGATATAAATATATTTACATGTTTTACCTGGTAGGGCAACATTTTGCCATAAGCAAAATGAACTGATCAGAAATTAACCAAATTAAATTATGAACTACAATTTCACATTTTTAAAAATTTATTTCAGAAGACTCATTTTTGGTTTGTTGGGTTTTTTTGGCTAAAAATCTGAAACGTAGAACTTTCTTATCAAACAGGAATCCTTTTTTTAACCAACCATAAATAACTTTTTCCTCATTCTCCAATAACTTTCAATTTTCAAAATACAGCTAAAATAAACAAGAAATGGATATTGAGGCTTAAAGAAAAAGGGGGATTTGCAGGAATGAGGAAGGAAGAAGGATGAAAAAGGAAGAACTGGAATTCAGAGGTTTGGGTCAGAACTTTGTACCCCCTTTAAAGAGTATAAAACATCATTTCTGGGGATCTTCCCTACCTGAGCCTTGTTGTTTCTACAGATCAGCGCTGGTCCAATAATGCATTATATCAAAGCAGAATAAAACACACCAAGATGAAAGCTCATCTCTCTTATTCCTGCAACTCCTATCAAACATTTGTCTTCTGCATCACTTCATTTATCTTAAATATTTAGTTATGAATTATAAAGTTTGAATAATTTTTCATTTGTTTAATTTGTGAAAGTTTCCTTTCAATTCAAGATAATTTTTTAGGTGGCAATTTGAAATGAGAAGGGTTTTTTTGAATTAAAAAACAAACTTTACATCAAAAAAATTAAAATGTCTCTAAATCTTGCTATTTTTCTCCCAAATTTCATACCCCAGTTTGTCAGATTCCACTCAAATTTGCAAATAGATGCACATCATACATTTCCTTTTCTATGATGTCGTTTCCAGCCAGAATGGCAATGATGGCACAAAAAGTTGAGATCATCCTTCACTGGAATTGATCTCCTGCACCTCCTCTCTCATTTCTTTTGGGGGAAGTCTGCAGAAAGCAGCAGCTTCACCCTAAAGCCCTCTTTATTTGGCTACCTCCTTCTTCTATCACTTAATGCAGCACCTTTTCCTTCTACACAGAAGTGTTTGCACAGAGCCAAATCTCAGCACAGCCCGTGCTCTCCTGGGCAGCAAAGGAAAATTCACACAAGTCAAGAACGGGACCAAAGCTTTATTCACAAGGTCTTCAGCCCTGTTTTCAGTGTTCTTTTGCCTGGTTTCAAGGTTATGTAGCCCTTCTGGTCCTGGCCTTCACCCACCATGAAGCCAAGAGTCACTCCAGCCCATGAAGAAAAGAACTTGTGATCTCCTGATTATCTGATTCCCACCTGCCCTGCAGCACTGCAGAATGGAGGATGTGGCCTCACTCACCCCATGCCACAAAATCAGCCAGGAAGAACCTTTTGTTCCTTCTGCTGCACCAGACCTGTTCTTTCTGGTTTGATCCCTTCTCTCATTACCTCTGACAGTTTTGGATTTGGGCTTTTTCCAGAGGAGGAGATGGGGGCTGAAGACAGGGAGACTGTTTATAGCATGTTGAGTCAAACACTGCAGTGTGATTATAGTCCTGTGTTTTTATAGCATTCCCACTGTGCATAGAAGTCCTCCATCTCATTTATTGCCACTTTTAGTAAGGCATCTTCTCCACACAGGAGATTTAAACCTGACACCACCTGGCTTCCAACCACACAAAAACAAAACAAACTCGAGTTCTGGTGTTTTCCCTCAAATATTTTTTTATGAGATTTTTGAAAACAACAGTAAACACCAATGTGATAAAATAGCAAGTTCTTTAAATTTCACTTGTAAAGGCATGGCATTTGCTAGCCTCTGAGGAGCTGTTGGAGATGTTGGCTCCTGCTTTGGTTTGACCTGACAAGTCACAGATTGCAAAGCAGCAGCTCCACCACTTGAAATAGAAAAGAATCGTTGAGATACAAAATTGATAGAAGTGAGATCACCTTTCAGTTTTCCTGACACTAGAGGGCAAGCCCATTTTAGGTAACGCCAGGCTGCATGAAGAATCTTGAAATATGTTCCCTCAATAGCAAGTAAACTGTGCCAACTCTCAGTCACTTGTGTCTCCTCATGGACTTCTCTGGCTTCTGAGGTAGAACAACTCTGCTCAAGCTGGTGGAACTAAGAGGGCTAAAGAGAGCAGTCATCAAACCCTAGACCTTAACTAAAACTCTCAGCACCCACAAGGAAGGTTCTGATACTAATGATGGAAAACAATAAGCTGCAATCTTAAGGACATTTCCCTTGTCTTTACAGATTTTTTTTATTTTTTTTTTAAATTTCAATATCCAAGACTATTAGTACTTATTGCAAGAATATTGATTGCCCAGTGGTCAGCAAGACAGAGAAAGGATGGAGAGAGAGATGTGAGAAATGTGTGAGGAAATTCTTCCCCTCAAATGAACACCTCATCTCACCATCTTTACCCACTAACACGAAATGAAAGAAAAGCCTTGTTTAACTCATGTCTCTCACTGCTTTGAAGGCTCCTCCATGGTGCCTTCCTCTTCACTGCAAAATCAGACACCACAGCTCATTAAGTCAGACTTTGAAAGATAAGAAAGCTTATAGACTGCCTCACTTCTCTGAGGTTAACATTTCTTTAATAGAAGACAATGGTCTTGTGGTTAAGCCACAAACTTGCTGTCAGGGGACCTTGGTTACATTCCATTACACACACAGACTGCAAAGCCATATTACTTATCTTGCCTTAACTACATTTTAAAGAAGGCCAAATAAGTTTGTTTTTCCACTGGATAAGGCAAGGGTAATCAAGGCACAAAATGGATTCTGTGCTTCCTGCAAGGACAGACTCCTAGGGATAATTTATTTTATTCACCTTTGGTGCCAAAGGTGAATAAAATAATTTTTTTTTAAGAAATTATTAGTCAGGTCCCTTAAGATGGAATTGTAAAATTATATAAAAAAACTAATATAACAGCAAGTATTGAAAAAATAGAGAGAGAAGATTTTATAAAATCAGCCATCTCTGCATGCATTTAGAAATTAAGTTGCACCTATTTTCCAAACATTTGATATGCAGGCATGAAAATATATCATCCAAGAGATACCTGGGTTTAGCATAATTTTAGTCACTCCAATGGGTGATTTAGTCACTCAAATGAGTGATCTGAGGGATTTGTAGCCTACAAATCTGTCAGCTGCCAGTCTAAAAGGACACAGCTCTCCATTTTTTGCTAAGGCACATGCAGTCTACTTGAAGGCATCCTTCGTGGCCTGTAGCCCTTAAAATAACACTGGACAATTGTGTTTAGACACCTGAGCCTCCCATCTTTATTTTCCCAGCAGAAATATTTGGAAAATAGGTAGTCAGGAAAGCTTCCTATCAGTTCTTACTTATAAGCTACAAATCAGGACAAAATTCACCCCAATGCTGTAACTTCAGCTAAATTATCCAGAATTATACATGATGCACTAATATGTATTTCCCATGTCACACCAATTAACAATTATCATCATACAGGATAACTACTTTGCATACAATAACATTTGCAAACCTTGTCTGTTTTCTGAGCAGACTCAGTTTCCACTGGAATATCTCAATTTAATAGCAGCGTGCTACAGTCACTGAGACCTTAAAAACTAAAGCAAGCATAGAATAAATGTGTACAAAGTACAACTGAGAACAGTGGGAGGTAATTCCACTATCTCTCTTCCGAATTGTGCAAACTACTCTGAGGAATGTTCAGTTAAGTCTTGCATAACGCTTTATCATAAATAATTACAGCTTAACTACACTTGGCAAATAAACTCACAAAGCATTTGCTATAAAGCAAAAGATCCTCTCTTGAAATTTTGCTTATTCACCAGTTCATTTCTGAAGGCCCAGCAGCTTGTCATGCACTCCTTAACAGTTTTTGTGGAACAACATGGGGTTTTCATAACACCAAGGTTAAAAGTATGTGAAATGTAACACAAACCATTGTTAAAACTCTCTCACTTGGAAACCACTTGACTTAACAGACTTCTCTTTAACCAAATATCAAATATATGGAATCTGACAACATATTTTGCAGGGCAGGTTTTAGACTGATACAGTTTGAGACAGTAGTGGTGCTGTCATCTCTGATGAGGCTTGTAGGAAGGATTAATCAATTTGTCAACAGAGCTGCTGAGAAAAACATTTTTTCTGTTTCAGTGTAAGTCCTCCAACTTTGTCACTCAATTCAAGAAAAGATCTCAGCACTGCTTGCAGAGCTCGTGGAGGTATATTAAAAAAAAATCAGATTTAAAAGTGTCTGATGAGTAAAGCTTCCATAGTAATTATGGGACAATATCTTGTGCATTTCAGAATAATGATGATACTTTCCATCACTCTATGAGTGTAGTGACTCTCTTTATCATGCTATATATTGCTGCTGCTTCTCAATATTTATTCACCATAACACCTCATCCAGAAAGCCATTTTCAGGCTGTGGTGCCTACCCCCTGCACATATTCACTGTGAAGCTTTGGGCTAGTAAAGATCTTTCACTACTGAATTAGTGCATTAGAATATGGTCTATAATAATTGCTGCAAGCCATCACAGAAAACAATAAAACCTTAACTTTTAGGTTCTAAACCATTTGTGCATTGGTCTACTGTGGCCTTATCCCTGGATTATGATGCATTTGAGGTAATTTGTGTTTGGGGAGGGAACTGATGTCCATTTGTTGCTAACTAAATAACCAAGGTGTCAGAGAAAAATTCTACCACAGAATTATTGTAGAGAGAAGAAATCTGTGTTTGGACCAGTATTGAAGTATTACAGGAGTCTGACCTTCCCACTGCTCTCCATCTTCATCTGTTTTTGTGCAACTGAGATTGCCTAGCAAGGAACAGCTGATTAGTTTGTCATAGGAATTGTATGGTTCAGATGTATTTCAGGAGAATGAATTCATCTGGATTAAAAAAGATGGATTAGACTGCTGAACTCCAGATCTCCTTGTGAGTGTATGCCATAATGGAAAAGTACCAGATCTGTATCTATTTTAGTATTTCTAGTCTAAAGAAATAAAAAAAACCCCATAAAGTAATATTTTTGCATTATTGTAGAAATGCTGAAATTTCTCACAGAAATGGAAATTCCAGAACATCTAAGGGGCCTAAATACTGGTGCTTGACAGCTAAAAATTATGCTGAGAGTTCCTTGAGACAGATTCTATTTGCAAACTAAGTCTGTCTACACATACAAGCTCAAATAGAGTTTTGAGATCTGTAAGGTTTTTTTCTGAAGCATCCACCCTAGATCACACATGACATGCTCTAGATGGTCTAGGTAATGTATAAACAAAAGATAAAAGGAGCTCTCCTACCTCCTTCACCAAAAAATAAAAAATCTGAATTGCTTCTTCTCATGACTGATCCTTTTGCTTTCATTAGAAATTTAATTTATTGTGAATAATAGGTTTTCATTCTAACTCCTTAGATGCTGATGCAATGCAGACATCCCAGTCTGAAGTGCAGCTCCTAAATCCACATCCTGTGCAAATCCAGAACAAAATGGATTAAGCCATGCAGCCAGATCAGTAACAGAAAGACAAATCACAAACAAATCACAAATCACAATTCTGGAGACCAGTTGCCCATTCTGCCTGTGAACTGTCTGTTCAGGAGCCAGCTAACATAAAATCACCTCAGTCCATGTCTGCAACCCCAAAACTGGAGCACAACTTCTGATGGCACCACAGGGAAAGTGTTGGCAAAAATCCCATTTTTCTTGTTGGGGAATCTATGCTATGTGCTGAGTTAAAGCAAACACAATCTCATGTTTTTTGACAGAATAGTCACAAAAATAAACAGAAAATGTTGGTAAACCATGGCACAACTGGGCTCCACTTTAGTGGAGGAAAAGTTTAGAGGCATTTCATTCACTTATGGATCAGATCTGTCCAAATGCCTTTTCCCTCACTTCCTTTTATTGAAACCAGACTTCACCTAATAACAAAAGCAGTGAGGTGTGCAATAATCAATAACTATTACAAGGTAGATTTGCAAACCCCTGCAAACTCATCAAAACCCAGAAAGAATCACAAATTATAAGGAAAAATAGAAACCACATTAAAAAGTATATACTTCACAGAGTGAGCTGGTACACTACAAAGACACTGGTAAACAAAAATTAAACCAGATTTGTGTGACAAGATGAATTGTGGAAGATAAGAAAGTCTTTACAATTGCATCCCTTCAACTTTTTACACTATGGTAACTAAGTTATAGCTGGTAATTCAGCCACATTTTACTCTACAATTACACATGAACAAATCCTACTTCGAATTCATGTGCATTGACACTGAGTTTAAATATTCAAAATACTCTCAGCAGTCACAGGTTACAAAAAAGTCCAAAAGTGTCTTTTCTGAAAAGCAGGTCACCTCTTCAAATAGCTAAATGTGGTTGTGTCTATCTGGCTTTCCCTATTCAGCTCAAAAATATGTATTTGTCACTTACAAAGTATTTGGGGATGAAAGACAATATTCTTTGGAACCAAGTTCTGTAGTTGAGGTAAAACATGGAAAATGTTAAACACCAATATTCCCTGAGCTTCCTTGCCAAAAATGACACCCTGAAACAGGTGTTTCACAATAGAACAATGATCTCTTTCATCAAAATGGGGTTTCAGAGGCACAAATCGCTGTATTCCTTGAAATCATGTTTCTGAACTTTAATATTTCCTACATCTGCGGTTTTAGGGAACTGGCCTGAGGAAAAAGAGGGAGCATATTCCTCAGTCAAGGTCATACCAAAAAAAGATTGTGAAACTGGCTTGTGAAGATCAGTTTCCAGACTTCAACCAAATTCTTCTACTTCTCCTAACATGAATATTCCACTTATATCTTTAAAGCATTATCAATAGAAGTATTAAGATAATCATTGATATAAAGAGTCAGAAAATGCCTGGGTTTACTCCATTTACAGAGATAGTAAGTGATTTTTCTTTTTTTCTAATGCAAGAGAAAGGAGAAATTGCAATTTCATGTATTAAAAGGACATAATGCTATATATAATAATATAAAGGTATTGTCAAGTAAATATTAGGCCTTAACTGCAGAAGCAGCTTGTGCAATTCCTCAATATTGTAATTGCCAGCTTTATTTTCTTATTCCTGAGCAAAAGACTGCATCTTTGGGAAATTTACAATTTGCACTATTTATCGAGACAGTTCCAATTCCTTTTTTATTTGTTTTCCAAAAGTACCTATTTTTTACCTGTGCTGACCAGTGCAAAATCAGGCCCACTAATGTTTATAAAATACCACATTATTGTTAGATATCGAATCCAAATGCAAGCACTGCAGCTTCTAACAGATAGGAGCTTGATGGAATCTGTCTGAAGATTGCAGGTGTCCAGATTGTCTCTGCTCCTACTCTGGTAATAGCCCTTGACACAGAAGACAAAGAGCTCAGCGTTTTCTAAAACTTTCTCAAGCCTTGACATTTTAACAAGAGCATATAAATACCTCTCTTGCCTTTAATTTTCAGCTTTATTATGAGTTTAATAATTATAAACTCAGAGGAAATCCAGGCAGTTGCCTATTAACATTTAAGGTAGTGATGTACTGCATAGATTGAACGAGGATAGCATTGATGCAATGTTTTTTGGGGGTTTTTTTTCCCAACAGTGCCTAGGTCTAATGCTTTATCTAGTGCATAAATAGGACACTAAATGATCCAGAAGGCTAAAGTGACTCTGGCAAACACAAGCAATCCTTCCCAGTACTTCAGCAGTGTGATAAACTAGCTAGTACCTCTTGCTGCTACGTACAAATTTTTGTCAGTAAATCCTAAAATGCTTCATTAAGGAGGTAAATGTTAGTGTTACTGTGATACAGAGGCACACATAAAAATCAGTGGGTTAGTGGCAGGCCTGAGAGTACAACCAAGAGCTGTGGAGCAGCACTCTGACCTTGGTACAGGAATACCCAGGGGGTTCTGGGCAGGAAAGACAAGCCCAGTGCAGATGGATTTAATGCTGCACCTCGCAAGCCCTGTGCAGAACACAGCTCCCAGGTCAGGGAGGGCTGGGGGTGACATCCAGCAGGTGGTGGGGGTGAACAGACAGCAGTGCCTGGCCCCTCAACCAAACCAGTTCCTCCATTTGCTGCCTCTGGCTGGGACAGGAATGGTGACTGGAGCTCCACCACCATCAGAAAGGAGCAGGGAGAAGAAATCCTTCCTGCAGAATTCCTACCACTAGGCTCTACTGCTGCAGCACGGTGTGAGGAAGGGTGGGTGAATTGTGTTCTCATTGCTTAGCTGAGAGCAATTGCTCTTCTGACTATGTTAAAAAATGAATTTTCTTCTTCCTTAAAGATTCATAACCCTATGAGGAAGTTGCTGTGCATGTGCTTTTCTGCTCTCTGTAAACAGCACACGACAGGCTCCTGTGTAAACCAGGACTTCACATTTGGTCAAGGTCAGGAAGGTATGTACTGCATGTACCCTAACTTTTTTCTTTAACAGATATATTATTCTATTAGATGGAAATAGTACCAGGGCAATTCACCCCCTCCTGGCTTTCCTATCTATGTGTGAGCATCTTTGAGAAGTGGGATTAGAGAGAAACCTGCAGGCATATTAATAAATAAACTTCACATGCTGTTTGATATTAAGTAAACATACCACTAAATATTTCTCTAGGGGCTTGTGATCTCATAACCCATGGACTTCTAATTTGGTTACCTGTGACATGTGGTTCTTAGCCTCAGGGTTCCATAATGAATTAATTCTAAAACACTTTTTAAAGTTTAACATACTAAGATGAAATAATCAAACACGTGTTCTTGAAAAAACTCGGTTCACTTTTCTTTATAGGTAATATGAAGTGCTATTATTAAAAATAAAAAAGAGTAGAAAAGGAAAGATAACTGGGGATTTTCAGTCCAGGGACACACATTGTCCTGATATAAGTTAAGAGGATAGAACCTATCCTGAAATAAGGATTTGCCTCTGGATCAGAGAAATCTCTCTTCCCAGAATCCGTTTCCTTTGTTGTTATAACAAAAAGAGTTTCATTTTAGGAAAGCATGTATTTACCCACATATTCATGTATACAAATATTCTCAGTCCTTTCTCTCTATTTGTTTTCCCCATTTATCCCTCATTATAGAGGATGAAATTTACTATTGAAAAATACTTAATGAAAATACACTTTAAAGTTTTTAGGGTGAGGGTTTTGGGTTTTTTTTTTCCTTTAAGTGAATCTTGATTTTTCAAGAGGTGTCTCTGGCATCAATCAGACAGCCTGGACTGGATATTATCCAGGCTACAACTTCCCACAGTGGGCAGTGGTCTGGAACACTCACTATTGCAGATTTTTCTTCCATATGACAAGAAGCTGTGTGGAATCCCAGGAAATGCAATTTATCTAGACCACCAAGGGGAATGGAATGTGAGACATCATCCTCAGAAATGACAATTGTATCCTAAGAGTATCGGCAATATCAAATTTTCTGAGTTTGGTTAGATTTTCCACCTAAAGATTTATTCTAAATTTCCCTATTCTGATCAATTTTGCTTCAGAGTTACCAAATTAATTTTTTCAGCCTCAGTGTCCAGTAGCTTCTTTCTCTGTCAGAGCAGAAAATTATTGCAAATTCTCTTTGCAATACAAATATGGGGAAAAAACCCCACATATTTTCCTCACTTTCAATTTAACGCTATGACTATGGAATTAATTGAAAAAGGCTTAGAAATAAAGATTTTAACTTGGAACAAACTGTTACAGTGAGCCCACCACTTTCACATGACAAAAGGTAGGAACATTGATATCTACACTTGAAAAGAAAAATGGCAAAACAGGAATATCAGAATTATAGAGCTGGTAGTAAAAACTTTAATAACATTTTTCCATCAGGAGCAGGGTGTATAAAACAGGGTTTTTGGTCACAGACCATCATTTTTACATCCCCAAAAGGGATTTTTAAATTTATTTGAAGCTAAGTCTGGGCTAAAAGTTATCACACCAAAAGTATTTTGTTTCATTTGCAAAAAAAAACCAAACCAAACCAAACCAAACAAACAAACAAAAAACAAAACAAAACAAAAAAACCAACCAAAACCAGTGGATTTTTACCCAAAATATTTGATTTTTATGTGCTTTGTAATGTAACTCAAGAAAATTACTTTTTTTTAAAATAAATGAGTGTTTTATTTACTTTTGGTCCCTTTTTATGTAGGAAGCTGCTCAATGTTCAACACCCCATGAGTACTCATTACTTTGATTTGAAAAACACTTTATTAACTCCAACTTTTAACACAAATCTTTGGACCACCTTTTTGGATGAAGACACTGAAAAGCAGCCTACATTTGGTTTTCTGCAGAATTTATGGGGTGCTCTGTGCTACAAACTCTATGTGCATCATCATTCTATATTTTTTCTTCCACTTTGGTGAGGCAAAGCCACTATTATCACAGTTTTTCAAATTGAAAGCTGAGGAAACAGGCTTTGAGATAGCAAAGATCACACAGGACAGTCCAGGAATGGAAGGCAGATGCTTGATTAGCCCAGTGAATTAAGCAAAAGGCACTCCTGCTGCTAGAGAGAATGTAACCCTATCTGAAGATAATAAAGCTTTTAACAGCACATGGATTAAAATTCAGCTGTTTGTGAAGATATGTTTTCCCCAAATTTCAGGATTCAGATAGTAAGAGACTCCAAAGGCTTGACATGCTGCATTCAGTTAATTTAATTATTTTTTTTTAAGAAAACCTTCTCCACAAATGTAACTGGACATGTTTTTTGTAGAAAAGAAGAGCTGTCTAGAGCTCCAATCACTATTTAGCTTTGCTTCTGATTTTCCTGTTTCTCAAGCTGGACACTCTTCCCAAGATGAGAGAACCATATCTTATATCTCAATAGTTTATTATTTTCTACCTCAGCCTCATAAGGAAAGTTAAAAATTTCCTCCCAAAAAAAAAAAAATAGATGAGCTATAAATGTATACATGACAGAATCAATTTTTCTTTTAGCTAAAGGGCATAATATACAGAGCAGTGTGTCTCCTGCTGCTAAAGGGAAATTATTGTAACATCATTCTACTGTCCTATGAATGAGAAGTATCAAAGAGCTTAAAGAAAGGGAGAGTTACCAGGGAGAGAGCAGGACAGACAAAACTGTACTTGCAGAGTGTACTGGAAGGAATTGGAAAACATGACAGATTTAATAGTCACCTTTTGTGGACTTTTCTTGGAGCACTCCTTGCTCCTCTGTCATTTGAGTTAAGCTAAAAATTAAGTTCAGGCATTGGCAGCCTATTTTAAAGGGATTTTGACCATAATAAAAAAGGAATTAAAAAATAACCCAAAACAACCAACTCACAAAACCAACAAATAAAATAACTTCATAACAAAACAAAGATCAGCAGTGCACTAATGAATTTCAAAACCAAACTAAACTTTGTTCTTTCTGGACATCTCTAACAAGCAGGTCTGCTAATGGCTCCTTTTGACCATTGCACTGCTTTCAGGGTTTTTCCAGAGACAATTCACAAGAAATAAAATCTAATGAATCTCCAAAGCTGTACTTTCTTGACTTATTACATTAGCAGGACCTCTCATCTGACTGGGAATTTTGAGAGAATCACAGAATTCATTAAAGCAATTTACTGTATAATGGTGGATGGCTAAGATAGATCCCTACTAATGAAATGAACATTAATTAAATAAATTGTGGAATAGAAGTGAACTGTTTTGCTGAGTTAAAAAGCCTTGCAAACAATCCTTGCACTGCAAGTCTGAATTCTGTTCACATTTTTCTCACACGAAATCATCATTTTTATTTTTGTTTTATTATTGTTGAATAATGTATTGGAAATGGAGCTTAGCTGGACTCATCTTTAGTATCAGCAAGGATCCAAATACAAGGTGAGATGGCCCTCAAAAGAAAACCAAAGAACAAATAAAAAAAAAACAAACAAACAAAAAAAAACCCACAAAAAAAACCAACCTAAAACAACAAAACTAAAACAAAAACAAACAAACAAACAAAAACCCCCAAAAACCAGAAAACCAACCAAAACATAGGTTTCAGAATGAGGCCTCCTTCCTGGCAGCTGCAGGCTGATTTAATGACACAAATAACAAGTAACTGCAACATTACAGAAAAATATTTAAAGGAAAGGCTTATGTCCAACTTCCAAAACACACCTTACTTTTATATTATCATTTTCCTTTTCCAGTATCTTTTGCCTACAACCTAAGCATCAACCACTTATTTGGCATGACACAAAATAAGATGAAAACATTACTTAATATTTGATTTAGGTTTTGCAAGATGCCTTCAGAACTCCCAAGGATTGTGTTAACTTCAAGATGATTCTTTTTTTTGTGCTTACATCAATCCACTTTTGAGACAACAGCTTGGACAATATGAAAACTCAAGCTTTTTGTTCCATAGGGCCCATTTTACACTAAGCACCTGGAGGTGAAAAGAGCCTACATCTGTTAGAATGAGACTGTAGAAGTCAGAGATTTTTCCTTAGGCACCAGCATGAGGTTTAAAAAATGCATCCATAAAAGTTCCAACCCAGTGGTGGGTGGGTTTAAATGAGAAACGAGGTGGCATTACTGAAATAACAAAGGATAAAGGAAGACCAGGGTAGTGAAAACCTTGAGGTGTCCTAGACACACATTCAACAAGGAATTCCTTGGTAGTAGGACCCAAATTCTGGAGTCCAGAAGATTTTAGGACCCGAGCCAAGTCAATCAGCCTCAATTTTCAACGTGCTTGATGGTATTATGCATGCTCTGACTCCTTCTCCAGCAAGTTTTATTCTTCAAAAGCCTTCTCCTCCAGCCCAAAGGGGGGAAAGCAATAATGCTCAAACCTGAAACTCTTCATTAGTGCACAGGAGGTTCCTGCAAAGCAATTGACAGCTGCTTGTGCTGAAATGTGTTTTACATAGATCTTCACACAAAGATGCTGGAGGAAGATGTGCGAGGCCAGCCAGACTCCACCCAGAGTTCTGCTGACAGGGAGTGATGTCAAAGAACAAAATAATGAGGTAAAGTCTTGGATTGGGTGTGATTTATAAAGCTGAAGTGAGCCTCCTTGTCTGTTCAATGGAAATAATGTCAATCCATCAAGTTTAGACGAGTCAGGATAATAGTAAAAATAAACAGGTAAATAAGAGTTTTCCATAAAAGGCCAAGCCAACTCAAATCCTCTTCTCTGAAACAACTCAAAATTTTCCATGAAATGTGACTTCCTGCATGTTAAACTTCATATAATTGCACCTAATTTCATCTCAATCAAAATAACACAATATTTTCTTGTTCCTAATAAAGAACCTCCTCCTCATTTTTATTTCCAATGTTTTTAGCTTAATAAAACTACTGTGAGAAGTTTATATAGAGGGTTGTGGTTTTTTTCTGACAATTATACACACATGCATAGCAAGAGACATCTTAAAGTTATCATTATCATTCAATCATACTGAAAAAAGTCAAAGTATTGCCTGTGTGCCACTAAACTCATCGCCCTCCTCCAGAGCTCCTTCCACAAGAGGATTGAGACACCAAAGTTGTAAGAGGAACTTATTCTGACACTGCCTGTTCTTTGGATAAATAGAGGGCTCCAGAGTTGTCAATACAGCACTTTTGCTACCCACTCGATTCAGTGCAAAATAAATGAGGATATTTTCCTCTTGCAGCATGTATTAAATCCCATTAGCATTAATGAGAGCTACACGTGAGTTTGGCGGGGAGCATGCACAAAGTGCAGAGCAGACAGTTTCCAAATCCTCAGCCCTCCCTTATATCTTTCAGCCATCTTTTCTCTGTGAAAGCCTTACCACACAAAGCCCAAAATAAAAAGAGGTAAATCAAATTCTCGTGCTATGTTAGGATGATGGGCTGGGGTGGGGAGGGGGGAATCTGAGGGCCTGATGTGCAAATAATTACTGTGCTTGCATTTAGCAAAGTGCTACCAGTTAAACTCCCAGACAGCACTAATACAGTAGAAAAGCTTTGAGTTGGCTGAGCAACTTTTCACAGCGCACTGGTAAAATAATAAATTGTGCTATGACCGATAACATTCAATAATTTCTCTGATATATTGCTACAGCCACGTTTTCTACAGTGTAAAGCTCATATTTCTCTGTCATATTAGTAATTTCCATATTGCTCTTGGAGTTGGTAGGGGAAAAGTACATCACAGTAGTAACAAAAGGAAGCTGACTGTTCTTTAAAATAAAATAGAAAAAAAAAATAGAGACAGAAAAATAAAAAGGAAAGGTCAGGAATTTTTTATTTTTTATTTTTTTATAACTTCCACAATATACCAACCAATGACTACAGGAAAAAAAAAAAGAAAAATACAGCAGCTGCTACAACATTGCTTCATTACAGGCTGAGCAGAATAAGAGTCGTGGATCCATTTTGCCTTTTCTTGCTTGATAATATCACTAAAGCATTAATGGAATCCTTATGCTGCATTGCTATGGTATGAATTTATCTACAGCGTATTCTTTATTGGTTAGAGTACAGATATGTTATTTTTCTGTATGGGGAGGTGGAGAAAAAGGGGTTCTCTGCATCTGTTAAAGAAAATACTTTCCTTACTAATGGAATATTGGTGAGAAAAAACAAACTTTCGTACAAATAAAAATGTATTGATATTCAGGTTATGTTATTCAAAGGAGTGAGAAATTAATTAGGAACTTTATTATGCAAAACTTTGTTGACTTGGACTTAAGTTATCCTTTCAGACTATATTAAAACTGGCAGAAGGAAAGGCACACTATTGTTATGGCTGGAAAAAGTATCCTTACTTGGAGGGAATTAACCTTTTGAACTAGTTATTACCTTAGGATGCCATTGTCCTCTTTTGGTTACAACACTTCAGACATTTTCTGATTATTATCGACTTAAAGTTTTATTTATTGCCATATAAAAATTTGTTGAGTAGAGGTCAAGAAAGTTCCTTCTACAAAATTTCTAAGTCTGATTTTTGGAGCACAGAAAAGCTCATTAAAAAAAACCCCAACAAACAACACAGAATCATTGTGATCATGCTCTTGGACACACAGCTCTAGGAGGTGTTTCCACACATCAGGTTACTACTGAGAGAGAAAAGAGCTTAAATAGTTTTTAGTGTTTCAAGAATCGCAAATTTCCAGTATACAGGAGAAATTCAATGACAGAGAACATCTTATTTGCTATCATACAGTCACCATCAGTTTCTCGGGTCCCAAGTAATTTACAGAGAAACCTATCTATGATATTGCCTAAGGACATGACAAGAATCAGTGTCAGAACAGAACTCAAAACACACAGAAACAAGCCAGCACATGTAAATGATCACTTCAGAGGGCTGAGTCTGTAGGATGAGATCTTTAGACCCATGAATGAAGCCTCAAATGTCATTGCCATGACTCGTGAAAACCACAGGTTGAGAAAGTCACAAGAGGTTGATTTATTCATCCAAAAGCTTGTCTGTGTGAGATTTAAGACAAACCTTTGCTGTAACTGGCCTTTCCAAACTAAGTCAGGTGAGAACATGAAAGAGGGGCAGGAAGGAGGATGCTCTCTTGTTGGGATTGTCGAGACAGGGACAACTGAGAGACATTGCAAAAGGTGTTTTATTATCAGTCTCACGAGAGGCTGAGACATTAAAGTTGTTACATCCAACACCATCGTATTAGAAGCTGTCTTAATTCTAACTACAATGCCTTTTCTAAATTTCTTAGCCAATCAACTACTTCTACAAAGCCTGTTAATAACTTTTTACACCAATCATTAATTTTCTTGCATTAAATGACTACCACAATGCAGCTTTTCTTATCCAATCATATAACACAACACAAATTTACATTGCTACAGCTTAAACTTCCTACTAACTCTATTACAAGTTCTAGTGCTAAACTTTAAATTTTTTCTATCTTGCTCAAGATTTTTTCTCTTACATAAAGCATACTTCTACTTGCTTAAAACACAAACCCACTTTTTTTTGCTTCATGTCTGTGTAGCTTTTCTGCTCCAAATCTTCCAGGTTTTCCCAAGGTCTTAGGTTGAACTTTGTATCCATTTCTACCTCTGAGCCCCTCAGAACATCCAAGGTTCTGAAAGCTTCCTGTGCCTCCATTTCCCCCACACATACTGGAGCACAGCTGTACAACCAGCCAAGCCATTCCCATCTCCCTTACATCCTGCCTCAGGCATTCCTGGGGATGGTGGCAGGAGGGCATAGCAACAGAAGCCAGGGAGAACCGACTGCTGTTTGCATCCAGAGATCAACATCCCAGCTCCTCAACACCATCAAAGCAGGTGATATGATTCTCAGGCTCTCAGCACATCAGCACAAACCACGGGCCAGTTTTATCTGACGTGGGATTGCCAAGCAGAGGCAGCTTTCAGGCCAGCTCCTGTGACACCCTGGAACATTCCTGCTTGAATGATTCATGAGAGCAGCCATGGAAACAACCACTGCTTGTCTCTGCATTTCCAGATCTCTTGTGGTGACTGCAAGACATGGAGTGAATAGTGTCTTCCAGAGCAACAATTTTCTGGAACAGCCTTTGCCCACAAAGCTGTGTCTGAGCTCATGAAATAAGAACCAGCTGGCACTGGAGAATGGGACTGCAGAGATATTGTGCCTGGGAACAGCTGCAGAACTTCAGCCTGATGTAAACATTTCCTCTGATGTCGAGGGAAGTCTGTAGCTTAGTCTTGAGCTGTAACAACAGCACGAGAACTGTGTGAGCCGTGAGAAATCCACAGCCCTGTCTATCCCACTGCTTGCCTTGGCTACCAGCTGCAGATCTCAATGCCTGGACTGCTGGAGTGGACATGCAAGCTGCCCTCTCACAGCTCACTCTGATCTGGATCTTCCAGGTCTTGCCATTCCCTAGGAGAAAGAGGTAGTTTACATTTCTGCCCAAGTTTATTTGCCTATCTTGAAGCTTAATCCAGGGAGAAGGAATTTCTACATTGTGCAGCACGATGACCATCTACACACAGTTCACCTATAAAATAGACATTAAAAACAAATTAAAATATTTAGCTTTGTGCTAAGTCACAGCTGCCAGCTGGTTTCTGCTCAGAATCCACCAGAGTAACAGGCAAAACCTGTTATTAGGTAGAGGCAGCTTAAAAGCCTCTATGAATACACCCCAGCTAAATTAAACTCCTATGGGGTGATTGTGCATATTCTTTGAGGAAAGAACAATGTTCACTTTGGACATTTCCGCTCCACAGCAGTTTATGTTGCTTGATGTGGCTTAAATTTGTGGCAGAACTTGTCCAGATTCCTTCTACATAATGAGCCAGAGAAGAATTTCCTCGAATTGCAACCCCACCTTAAGAGTAAAAATTTAAAAATTTCTACAACTGACCAAAAATTGGGAGGTTTTTTGTTTAAGTAGGCATGCTGTACAAAGAGAAAAGCTTGAATTGAAAGGAAAGAGGCAGCTTGGCTTAGACTGCTTTAAAAAAAGTGATAAAATAGCCAGCAGCCAATTGTCATTTCTGGCCACAGAGATTTCCTTTCTATGACCAGCCAGACCAAAAGGCTGAGGAGACTTGCCAAGCTGTGAAACTTTCATGAGCATTTGGAAGAGGACAGACACAATTTTGAGAGCTTCAGAGAGGGCTTTTCCATTCTGCAAATTTAGAGTAATATCTATATTAGAGATGTACTTTAAAATTTTAGATCTTGTGCGGGCAAGTTAAAAATTAGCTGTATTGTTAATTCAGGTTTACAATGAATTTGAAGCATATTGGGAGTTAATGATGTTAATAGCTTTGTACAATGTGTTTCCTATCTATTACCTCAAGTCCTTTTTTAAAAATACATTTGCAATGATAAAAATCACCATTCAGATTTATACTGATTAAAGAAAAACCTTACTGATAACAAACTTGCGCAGACAACCCAAATTAATTGTTGGTTTGATTAAAATGCAGCGTGTATATGATAACTACCAGCTCCTATGGTTACACTGTGATTCTCAAGCAACACAGATGTGATAAGTGCTCATTTTTAATCTGGTACAGTTTGCATGTGCACCAGCATCGTGTTGGAAGAGAACATATGTTTGAATAGATTAAATAACCAGCCACTGCCCCAGGATTCCCAATAACAGAGGAGGATGGGGCTCATTGAAGGGAACAAGAGAATACTGAGGAAAAAAGATGTTCTAGTACTGTCAGCCTAGTTTTTGCATCTGTCCAAGCAACACTGACATCATTTCAATGTGTGCAGAGACGTAGCAATTGAGAGGGAAGAGGAATAAGAGTTTGAAAAGTAGTATGAGATTTTATGAGGTGTATACCCAACCTTTTTAGGAGAAAATACCTATAAGGACTTAGAGGTAAGTACTGAGAATATTCTGGATACATCAGACATACACCTTTATGAATAAAATACTACATATTCCCATAATTAAAGACTACATTATAGTGTATAAGCAAAAGAGGACCCAATTAAGATTCCACTTCAATTCTAGTGTTTCCATTATATATATTAATAAAATCAATCACTGTAATTCCTGTAAATATAACAACTCACCACAACCTTGTAATAAAAAAATGGACTTCCAGGAGAAAAGCCTTGAATCAAACAAGATTGTCAATAAAACACCCCACAGCTATGCAACTTCAGAGAAGCAAACTGTGGTTTACCTTCTCCAAAGAATTACCCAAAGCACTTTTCTCTTTAAGTTCTTCTGCTTGAGAGCAACTTCAAGGTTACAACAAGCACTTCCTAAGCTCAGGAGAGCACTGGAAATCCTCATGGTGCTGGAAGTTTTCTTTGTGTTAGTGGCATTGCTAAGACTCACATTCAGTGAAACACTGCTTCAGTTTTTCCCTTCAGTTCTCACAATGATATCTAGCAGCCACATTTCACATCACCAACTCACATCTAGTGTGTTTTAGCATTATTTTTTCAGCCCTGCCCAGGGAAAAATAATTTCAAAAGTCATCCTTTGTTCCCTTGTTTTTATACAGCCAATGCATTTGCCAAACTCAAAATGTAATGTTAATGGAAATTTTTGTGTAGGGAACTGTGATGTGCCTCCAACTTCTTAAAAATCTCAGTTCTAGAAGAGAGACTGAGACAATAATAAAGAAACTGTTGCTAAGAGAAATGGCTTTTGGGAGCTTTATGATAAGATTTCTTATGGGACAGTACTTGTGCATTAACACAAAGCCAGTCCAATACCCTTTAATAATTTCATGTAAGAAAACTATAATTTCCTGGATCATGTACATATCTGCTTACTAAGGGATGTGAAGAGTAACACAACCAACAGACAGATTTTTAGAAAGATTTCACCTGGCCTGATGCTGAGAGCAGCACAATAAACTTTATTTTTTACCTATAGATTAAAGCTATTCATCTATGTCTAATAGATAACCTAATAAATAAAAATAAACCAAACCAAACAAACAAGCCATACAATGCTTGTACAAATTGAAGCCAAATACCACCTACATGGGCTAAGATCTCAAACTGAAAAATCTTTGCTTCAGCCAAATGAAACAAGGGCAATATACCCTGAAAAAACTCTCACAGATTTTGGCACTAGAAAGAGGACACTTCAGAAGCACAGCATGGCACTTTGGCCACTATTTTATCACCCCACCAGTCCTTTTTATTAATATTCCTTTTATTAATATTCATAGAAGATATATAATAGCCTTGTTTTCCCTTTAGAAGAAAGCAACAGATGAAGATATAAGAAAGAGCATCTTCTGCTGGTCCTTTTAGGCCCAGTCTACAAAGAAAAAACCTTGTCAGCTGCAAATCTCTATGTGTGCTATAGAGCCATCAGAAACAAAAATAGTACAAGAAGTCGTCAAACATTTGGCCATGAAGCATTTCAGCATCAAGAGACTGTTGTCTTGCATTTTCAGCTTCAACTCAGAATATTTTTAACAGCTTTCAGAATGAGGACATTGCCAACCCTTCAACAGTTAAAAAAAAATAAAATAAAAGAAGAAAACAGGCAAGACAAACAAGAACTGTTTCAGCAGGGTGAAAAAGGTATTTTTTTTTAAATTCAAAGTCAGAATTTGAGGTGTGAAGCAATTTCTCTCCCCGCTTTCTGAGTCCATAAGAAGAAACAGAAGCAGCCAAGGTGAACATGTAGCTGGGAATCCTGTTCACTAATAACTATTACCTAGGTAACAAACTTTTTACAATCCAGATTCTTGTTCTCTAGGAACCTTTAATTGATTCCAGCTTTCTAATTAATCTGAAAGATGTAACCCAAGGTAGCAAACTGGTAAGAAATGCAGAAAAACCCAATTAGGAACAACTCTAACAAGGATAGGGGGTAAGGATAGGGGCTCAGCTACATCAAATATGTTAATGCAGTTACTGCATAATAATAATATAATTTTGTATATGTTGTTTGTACCAGCTGCCTTTTGGGTTGTTTTTTTTTAATTATTTTTTCTATTTGGAGTGGGGAACTTTGTTGGTTCCATTTTTTTTTGTAAAGAGGTGCTGAAAACCAAAACATCAGTGGCCAAAAAGAAGCAGGAGTTGCTGAAGAGGAAATAAGAAAAAAAAAATTGGGAATAAAAAAGGGATGATGTACTAAAAACCACAAGGCTAGGAACCAAGCACCTTTGTGATGCTTTTACCTTAAAGATCAGAATGGGAGCTACACTTTGGGTCTTAGGTGAAATGAGTTTGACAGATTAGGTCTGATTACCAGCTGTCAGTGAACTCCATCAAAACACAGCACACACATCCACAGCTTACTACAACTAACTGTTCTCTGCTCCAGACAATTTCCCTCTGGAGCCAACATGAAGATAAATGAACTCCTGTCCCCAGGGACAAGTGTCCCTCAACGAGACAAAACAATACACACTCAAACAGTGACACTGCTCTTCTCCACTGCTCCAACAGTGCCTGTCTTCCCCAGGAGTTAAATTGGACACTACACCAACCAGGGCATTACTAGAGCAGGGGTTAGGCAGGGGAGGAAACTCCTGGAAATCCTAAAGTCCTAGAAATTTTTTGTTAATAGAAAAAAAAATATTTTAAATTAAATTAAACCTTCACACTTCTCTCAGATAGGGGGATTCTTCTCTCTTTTCTGTCTGTTGACTTGTCCTGATTCCTGACCAAAAGACAGGAAATTTCCTGACAAAAGGAAGCATTTCTTGTGAAAGTAAGGCATAAAGCACTTTCTAAGAAGATAATTTATCTCACTTTTCCTGCTTTTCTTTCCATTGTTTTGCCTCTTTATCTTCCAACCCCTCCCCTTCATCTTACTTTTGTTATTCACCACAATTTTCTGAAATGAAACCAAGCCTTAGCCATCCTACTGATGCTTGCCCTATCTCTCACTAGATCACACCAGAATATCCTGCAATTCCCTTCCTTAAAATTGATTCCATTAGGAACAATTCTCTCACAAGTTTTCTGTTGAGCATATTTGCTAGTGGGTATTTTGAAAGAGTAACCACTTTAAACACAAAGCCATCAGTTCTGTAGTATTTTTCAACTTGTCTTATCTAAATGACACTGCTTTGCATTCAAAGTGTAATCCATGATCAAAAAAGTCAAAAGCCACAGTAATGAGATTTAAAAAACAGGATTTCTCTCTAAAACAAAGTATCATCTGCACAAACACCTCAGAGAATCCCCCAAGAAATCCCTAGGATTGCTGAAATGTTTCTTGAATGCCATTAACATCCAACACCTTCACACTCGCAAATATCCATTTCTGGATAAAAGCTAGACAAATTTTTATGAACTGTGAAAGAAACACCCTATCAAGAGAAGGACAGCACATGCTTCATGTCCAAACTTGCACCTATAGCTAGAAATTTGTTAGCAGAGGTTCAGTAACTGGGTCCCTTGTGAAAATGATCCTTACAAAGTTGTATTCATTTCTCCAGCTGCTGTATCAATGAACAGATGACAACACTTTTGAGCTGCTGAAAATAAAGAATTTACTCAAATCTGTCTGCAGACCCTGAGAAAGCACTCCTCACTCTTAACCTCTTGCCAACACATAGCAAAGTTACACTGACTCTGGATGCCAACAGTGGCACAGTCCAGAGAAACTTCAGCCCTGCTCTGTGATTTCCTCACACAAGGCTCTCCACAAATTTCCTTCTTCCCTAAGATTTTTTTCAAGCTACATGCAATTTTCATTGGTGAAAAAGCATCATTTTACAAGCCTACAAGTATGGCTCACACTAGCAGAGGAGAGTGCAGACTCTCCAACTAGTTAGTAGCCTTTTCTGCCTCCTTAAGTACATTCCCCAAATATAATTGTTTCAGAGTCCCAACAGGATAACTGTGGTTACACAGCTTTTGCAAATGAAACCCACAGGTTATGCAAACGAAACCCTCCCTGTAGCTCAGCTCATTTCTGCTCACCCACAGACTAAAGCAGAGAGCTCTTCCCCCAAGGTGGCTCTGCTCATCTCCAGTTCTGAATAAATCACTATGCAAACAGCCCCAGGGCAGCATTTTACCCTTTGCACCAAAAGAAGAGAGAAAAGGATGCCAGAGCTTGAAGCAGACTGAAAGACACACTTCACCAACTACTAATATTATATATACTATTACTCTATATTATATACACTATTCTAATATCACTAACAAGTGATAGACCAAGTTTGATAAGAAAAGGATACATCAAGACTTAAAATAAAGGTCCCTTTAAAATAGGTTACTCTATAGCACTATGGCTAAAATGTTTCCTGTTCAGGTAATCATCCAAGCCTTCAGTTCCCAAGCAATGCCTTCTGGATCCTTCTTTTCATGTAATTAGATAAACACTGGATTTGAATCTTCCTATTAAGAACCACGCCATTACATAAACTTTCCATTTATACAGGACAGCAATTCCTGTCTCAGCACAGTGCCTGCTTTTAATCCTCTTTTAGTTTGATCACATCCTCAACAACCTCACCTTTCCCACAAAGGCATCGTGACACCCATCCTGCATTGTCACAATCTTTCATCAACTGAGCTTCAAAAGACAGAATCCAGATGTTTGTGCCCAACATTTTCTCTGCCTTATTACCAGCACAATTCCTGCATGGGTGAAGGTTTGATTTTGACTTTCCTCCTCACCCCATAACACAGGACACGTTTGTTATTAAGTTTTAAGTTTGGCCTGATAATTTAAACAGGTGTTGGAGGCATAAAGCTGACCTCTAATTAATAATGAAAGCCAGAATTCTGGATGGAGATAAGGACAGCATGAGTTTGGCAGCCCACAGTGGAAAAAGGCATCAGCAGAGCAAACACACTATGACAGGGCTCAGGATTAGCAGTGCAAGTGTTTTCTCATCATTCAGTGACACAGGAGGTTGTATTATCCAAAAAAGACACTAGCCCAGACACACAGGTGATGGTCACTGATATACACAACATATTTTGTAACTCTTAAACAGGAATGACTTCACACATCATCCTGCTAAAGATCAGCTGCTTGCTTCATCCCAAGTCTGAAGAATCAGCTTGACTGGGACAAAAGGAGAGCCCTAAACGTTGTGCACACTCACATGTGAATTACTGAGTGCCTTCACTGAAAACAGTCTCTTCAGGCACAGTTTACAAGGCAAACAGAGGCAGGGTACACAAACTCACTGACCTAGAAAGAGGGGCTCCCTCCATGGCAGTCGGTGGCAACAGTTTGAGAGGAAACCTTTGAAAAATTCCACTTGAGGACAACAGGACCTGGCAGCTGGCAGCCCTGGTAGTCAAGTCAGTGGTGGGAAAGGCTTGCCCAGCCATGTCAGACCCTTGCCAAGCTGTGTGGGGCTGAGGCTCCAGCCCAACCTTTCAGCACCCTGGACATAATTAATGCAGAAAAGGCCCCTTGCCCTGCAGCAGCCCGAGAGGAGCTGATAGGGAAGCGCTGATATTGCCCCGATCTTATTCCTGGTTTATTTAGTTCCATGCATTATGAAATTAGGTACTTGCAAGAGCTCAAGACATAAAATATATTATTTCAGTCTTTGCAGGAGCTGAGAAAGACCCCAAAGCATTTGTTTATTGATAAAAAACAATGTATAAACGAGTACAATCTTCACTGAGCTTTTTTTCTTAATGGTACAAATACCATTATTTTCTGGAGACTGACACAAGACATTCCATCAACAGATCAGAAATTTGTGTTGCATTAAAAATCCTGCCTTTTGTAGGCATGTCTTCAGGAGCTGTAGGAATATGCATCCTGTGGCAAGATGCTCTGTCAGTGAGTATCCAGGTTTTAGCTTCAGCAGCTAGTTAGGAATGCAGGCATCCTGTACAGGTGAAGGTATGCAGGTAAAAAAGGTCTGGAGAGTGTTTTCAGTGAATGATTAAGAATGGAAGCCTACCTGAAAAGGTCCCATTCATTCTCAGAAGAAACCATCCCCTCTCAACTGACTATGCAGGAGGTTTATCTCTGAGACACCTGCAACCAGATGCTCAGGCCCTGCCTAACCTCACCTAGACAAAGCTACCTACCTTGCCTACAAAGGGAGGAGTGTAATCTTCCTTTGTAGGCAAGGGGGAGAGTTAGACTTCAAGGTGCACCTGTGTACTCATGTCCTACTGTGCACCAGTTCATCTCTTTGAATACCAAAGAAATTCAGACAATTCATTTAATTCAGACACACAAGTGTTGAGCTCGAGATGTCGGGCAGAACCAGCCCCACGCTTACCACTTCATGAATCTCTCCACTTCCTCCAATCACTTCAGCTTTTCTTGGCTAACCAAGAAAAAGGTTTAAAAAGGTGCATTGCAAACAATGCTATCAGTTTTCCCCTTTTAGAAATGCACTGGCAGTATTGATCCCCTCGCTGTGCACCCAGCTGGGCACGCTTTCCTCAGCCCTCAGATGCCAGCATTGACTCAGAGTCTGCCAAACAGCCCAGCCACTGCTTTGCTGTCGTGGTGGAAGGCTTGGCCTCTCTCCTGTGTTCTTTCCAGGCATCCATGTAAGAGTCTTAGAATGGATGTTGGGGATTAGATGTACATAATACCCCCAAAAGGGCAGAACAGAAAGGAATAGATGAATGCAGCTAACCACATCGCACCAGGGCAGGCCGAAAATATTCACCTCAACAGACAAAACCAGGAGCAGCAGAGTGTGGGTGATTTGTGGCTAAGCAGCAGCTCAGCAGAAGTGATCTAAATCACCATGATTTAGATGTTCTTGATATCTAATCTCACGTTGTACTGAGGACATTACAGTGCAACTCCAAGCATCCAATTCTAATTTAGCCACAGTTGTACACATTAACTTCTCTACAACACTGCTTCTGTTCTCCTGCTGCCAAGCCTCATGTCCCTTCCCAATACACCATTATGAGGGTTTGCTTTTTTCTCTTTTTAAATCACAAATCAGACACAAAAGTCTGCTGAATCAAGGGACTCTCTTTAAAGAAGGCAATAGATTTTGAGTCTCTGGAGTATTTTGGGATCACGTTTTCCAGCTTTCCTCCACAGCAACGAGGACCACAAATACACATTAAAAAGAAAAAAAAAATAAGGCAAGAGAAAGAAAATTAGAGTGGATTTGCTTGCCTCCAGCATCTGGCTCTTGAAGAAAAACATACATGACCACCATTTTTTCATTATCCCCCTCTCACATGATTCTTACCACCCTGTATTGGATGGGCAGTCTCACTAGATGATTCACAGAGCTCCCTGTCTGCTAAGCCTATTTGGGGCTGTATAATTTTACCCTTTGATTATAAATACTGGTTTTATGTAAGGATGTGGGCACACTTACCAGGTCATCATTTCTTTTGGGAGGTTGTGAATTGCAAGCTGTAGTCAGCAACAAACTCTGCCTGATGCTCTGCTAGTTAAGTAATGCTTAAATAAGAATGATATCAAAATGATAAATACAAGCCCTCTTTGCTTTGCTCTTTTCATGGCCTCTGTCTACATTTTATGTCAAAAAGTACTGTGAAGTATTGTAGATAGTGCTGATAATGAAAACTAAAGCTATGGCTGCCTAACATTCTCATTATAACTTCTTATTTTCAGTCATTTATAACTTTGCCAAAAACAATGCCTCAAGCTGGTTTAAAGGAGGAGGGGATCAGTAATTAAGTTAATCTGTTCCTGAGAGCATCAAGGAAAACTAGTCCTTAACATGATATTTAGAGAAAAGAAAAAAAAATAAATCCCAGTGACTTCTTTGAAGCATCCATACATTTCACTGTTCCAAAACTGGTGTTCATAAGTTTATAAAGGACTGTCCTAAAATAAATCAAGTTTCTTTTTCACAAAGTCATAAAGGAAAAACAGCCAAAACAAACAAACAAAAAAGAAAACAAAAACAAAAAAACCCAAAAAACTAAATCAGCAAACAACCACCAAAAAAACTTTGAAATTATTTACAAGAAGGAAAGGTCACAGCCAGTGGGGAACATGCTCCAGGACCATGATCCAGACATCTGTATTTTGTGTTAGCTCAGTTGCACTGAGCAGGGTCATCCATCCATCCCTAATTCCTCAGCAAAGGGAGCAAACAGCAAATTGGAGGAAGAAGGGGTGGGTTAAACAATGAAATGCTTGAGGGACAGTAATATTTTAAACCACAAAACTCTGGAGTCTCTGTTCCTCTTTCCCAGCTGCTCTCTTTGCACACTGGTATGAAACCTGAGTGAATCCATGCAGGACCCACCCAGTTCTGTTCTCTGGGTGCACCCTTGGCACGCTGAGCTCCCTCTCCCTGCCAGGGCCAGGCTGCAGCAGCACCTCTCTGCTTTCCTGACCACAAACTCCACTCTGAGGAAGATGGGGAGAAGCTGCAGCACCCTGTCATCGTGACAGGTTGTGCCAGCATGCCAAGGAATCACACACAGAATCACTGGGTTGGAAGAGACCTTCAAGATCTTCAATCCAACACAACAGTAACACCATAACTAGATCATGGAACCAAGTACCACATCCAGTCTTGTTTTAAACATATCCAGGGATGGTGATTTCATCACCTCCCCAGGCAGACCATTCCAGTACTTTATCACCCTTTCTGTAAAAAACTTTTTCCTAATATCCAACCCATGGCACAGCTTGAGGCTGTGTCTTATTCTGTCATTGGTGCTTGGTGAAAGGGACCAACCCCACCTGATACAGCCACCCTTCAGGGAGTGATAAGGCCACTTTTGAGTCTCCTTTTCTCCAGGCTAAACCCAGGGAGATGTGTGGTAATGCAGGTGGGATGTTCCTTTCCCAGGCTGCCATCACTCCCCCTGATGCCCTGTCCTTGCTTTGGGGTTTGACTGCCTGCACTGGTGGATCAGTTCCCTGTGGCCACTAACACAGAGCAATGCTTATAGTTTCTAGAGTGAGGAGCTGATCCCTTTTTCAGAGGTAACTGAGGATTTTTTCAGGCTACCTGAGGCTTGTGCAGGTTGTTTTGGGGTGTTACACCCCTCACCTCTAGCTGTGCCAAGCTGGCTGCAGCAGCCCCTCTCCAGCCACCTCTCAGACTGCCTTTGGCACCTCCTCACCCTCAGCCACCCAGTGCACAAA
>NC_031773.1:66478224-66505724 GCF_001522545.3 Parus major
TTCAACAAAATCTGCTTTCCCAAGTGCATCTGGAAAAATTCCATCCAAGCAATGTGACCTTTTTTAAGGCTTTTTAAGTTCACACTGTTCTGTAACACATCTGTAAGAAAATGCAGAGAGATTCTGCAAGAATTGTGCCAGAATGGGTCTTTCAGAAAACCTGCCACACAAGTGTGATGTGAATGCAATATTGGTTGAACCCAGATACACAAAAAAAATCTAGGAAAATCAACAGAAATGGCTTAATGTGTTTTCAAGTACGCCATGCTCATCATGAGTGCTCTTAAAATTTGGTTCTAGGTGTCCAGATATGATTGATTTCAATTTTATTTTGTTCTTTAAGGAATTTGTGTCAAGTGCCAAATAGTTACCACTAGAATAATAATGAGTAGCATCTGAGCACTTTAAGTAGTTTAGAATTTTATGTGACACTTTAAAAATGTAGTTTGGGGTTGTTTTTTTTCAAACAATAGTTTCAAACAATTTTAGAAAACAATAGTATCTTTTCTATTTCACTGAACTTTTGGGAACAGAAGCAATATGTTTATAATAGAGATAGGAAAAGCTTAATCTGCACTTACCTCTGGTTCAGACAGCCAGCAGTGACAATCCCGCTTTCCTTGTCAAGTTTCAAGAACTCACAATCCTTAATTTAAACACTTGAGAAATCTATGGAGCCTGTCAGTCTAGTTAATGAAGCCTCCTCCTTCCCCTTTTTTAAACAAAATCTGACTTTCTTTAAAGACCACTTAAGGCATATCTCTGATTATACAAACAGGGTCTGTCCTAGAAGAGGGAATAATCCAATAATACCTCCTTTGACTTGTTTCCCTCACCACCCCCAGCAGTTCCACTAGAGGAATAGAGCTTCCTTAAAAGCAAGGAGCTGGCTCCAAATAAACAACAGATCTGCTCTGCTTCCAGTCCAAGGACTG
Source organism: Parus major (assembly GCF_001522545.3). NCBI lineage: Eukaryota > Metazoa > Chordata > Aves > Passeriformes > Paridae > Parus > Parus major. Next base: position 66,479,160 of record NC_031773.1, read on the forward strand.
TGCAAGACTGGATACAAGTCACTGCTTTGATTAGAGGGCTGCTTGATCTTAGGTCACCTAGAAGGTTAAGGACATGAATGAATAGGTTCTTAAATTCTCTTACATATCTACCAAAATATTCCCATTTTTTTTAGATGTTTGCACAACTCAAAACGGTTTGCTCCACATCGCAGAGCATATATAAGATATTATATATGATTCAGAGAAATGCTGTGCATTCAGCTGTTCAGAAAGTTATACCAGTTAATTAGACAGGCTTTGGCATCTTACCATTGGTTCTCTAGAATAGTTGAAACAAATTATTAAAGAAATCAGCTGTTGAAATAAGACTGATACCTCACTGCGTTAAATGCTGTGAAATATGTACCGACATCACTTTCCTAATGAATTTACAGCCTCTATTTGGACAAAGCACAGTAAATTATTTTACATAGGCTATGAGTCTATTTGAAATTGGGTTTTTTTCTCTTTTTATTCTGTATTATATTCATGGAAATCTAGAAGGAAAAATGTGTGTAGCAGGAACATGAGGTCACATAGTCGGGTTGTTTGTATAAGCTGTTAGAATGTGTAAAATTAGTAAATATTAATAGTCAGATTGGCTGCCCATGGGCAACAGTCAACTCTGATAATAATTCCTATGGCTGTCACAATAGAAGAGAAACTTGAGATGAAAAATTTACATCGACATTAATTAATATATCGTGAACACTAATGACTTCATCATCTGTATGCACTGAGAACAGACAACATGAAATACAGCAGCCATGAAAGGATTTATAGCCCTTGATTACTGAGACTGGCAGCACAGCTGGCAGTGAAATTATGACCAAACAAGGGTGGAATTGGAGGCAGGAGGGAGGAGCAGAGATTTTGAGAGCAGGTTTAGATCAAACATGAAAGATGTGGAGCTACAGAAGGACATCATGTTTACTGCAACACAGAACACCACAGGTATCTTGGATATGTCGTGGTGATGGTAAACTGCTCAGGAGGTCAAAGATTCCTATGAATGCTGAGAGAAAGCAGCAGAAAATGAAGGATGTGAGTGTGGAATTTCTGTAGTGAAACCATGCACAGGAGAGACCTCTTGGAAGTAGAGGGAGATGGGTGGCAAGACAGGGCTGGTGTCAGAAAAGTGGAGCCAAAGGTGGAAGGCTGAGTCAGAAAATGGTGGCTCAATAGCACAGGAGTAACAGCAAAACAACAGTATTGTCTACTAGGACCAAAAATTTAAAGGAAGAAGCAAAACAAGTCATTCTGGAGATATGAGGTTAAAAATAATAAGGCTGTTAAAAGATCATGTCAGGATGAAAGACAAATACAGGATGACACCAGTTAAGAGCAGAGAAGTAGGTTTCTGAATTAGCAATGAAAATATGGTTCCATCTCTTATGTGGAGATCAGCCAAAAGGTTTTCATCTGGTCTTAGGAGGTATCCAGAAATTCTCATTTAAAATACCTTTGATGAAAGGCCTTGGACTTATCACTTGGTTTCTAAGTGTGTGATAAAAACTCCAATTTAATACCATAAGACAGAGTAAATATTGTCTTTTTCATGTATAGGACTGTCACTGTAGACTTGGACATTAGATGTTTTTTACTGGGGCTTTGGAAACTTGGCTTCTGAGTGCATTGTATTTATAAAGCTGTGGAAGTCTTTCATCTAGATGTGTAGCTTGATGTCTGTTTTAATTTTCAGAGAACTTATCCTGAAGGATTTTCAGTTCAGTTAATGTTGTTGATAGGGATTTTCTATTCGTGCACTGCATGTACAAAGCCCAAATCTTTAGACTTTTTAGAAAAAAAAAAAATTAGTACATTTTTGTATCAAATATGAAATGGTTGAGCTATCCTTAAATTGGAGCAATTTTCATCTCACTGAAATTCATCATTATCACACCTCCTGGAAACTGAGAATACTTCAGGCTGTGGGCTGGAGATAGCTGCAGACTTTCTGGTGTAAAAAAAAGTTTGCCCAATACAAAGCAAAAGCAATACCTGCATGCTAGAAGGTGTACTTGTGGTACCAAGATCACAAGATGGATATGAATTTCCAGCTTAGACTGAAAAAAAAAATTACAAGAAAACTTGTCACCCACCAGAAATGTTGCTTTTTATCCAGACCCTAGGAAAGATTGTTTTGGGAGCATGTCTTTGCATTCAGCCTCATTTACATTATCACTCTTTTAGAACTGCTTTTCCCAGTCACTTGATTTTCAGCATTCTGTTAGCATTTGTCCAGCACGTTTTAACTACTTCTTTTCCAGACTGTGTTAGACTGTGAAAAGGAAACAAATATTTTTTTTTCCTTGGAGGAGGTCCCATTTAAGAAGTCTGAAGTTGTAGGTGTGGATGTATCTCTCAACAAAACTTATAACAATGAGGGTGAAACCCCCAAGCCCTGGTGCAAACTGCTGTCCTCATGTCCTTGGGTCGATTGATGCAGACAGGTCCAGGAGACTGAGGATGAAAGTCTGCCCTTTACCCAGAAACAGCAGTTCACTGACCATCAGTCTTACAAATGCCATTTCTCTCTCCACATGCTGACCTGAAATCCAGATTGTGCTGGCCTGGTGTATTGATTCCAGTTTTCTCTCTGGCTAAACTCTCTTTGAGCATAGTCCAAAGTGAAAGGTTTGAAGCTGATGTTTGTAGCTAATGTGATGCAGTTTCTTCCTCCAGGAAAGAAAGGGACCTGCCCTGAAAGCTCAATTGATTAATTTAGCCAAGAGAAACATAGTTGCTCAGGATAAGTAATGCCACAGCTCAGAGCCAGAAGCCAGGACAAAACAACATTTAAGTTTCCACTGCTTGTGAAGACATAAATTTGATTTCTGTAATGAAGGCCAGGGCATTTGTTGATCGGCAGGCAGGGACTAAATCTCTGTGATGTGTGGACACAGCCCTTGACAGGGACACACCTCAGCTCCTGGAAGGGCTCTGTGTTTGCATCAATCCAGGATCTTAAAGCAGACCTGGGAAGAAAGATCTCAATCCCAGCACCTCAGCTCCTGGAAGGGCTCTGTGTTTGCATCAATCCAGGATCTTAAAGCAGACCTGGGAAGAAAGCTCTCGATCCCAGCAGACGACAGGAAATGGAATCCTGACCCACATGTCCAACAAGGGCAGCTGATTCAGGCACACCTGAGATCCCCTGAGCCAAAGTCCCTGACTTTCAGGCAGTGCTGCTGCTGGAGACAGAGGTGTGAGAGAGGTGCAAGTCAATACAGAGCTCGGCTCGGCGTATTTCCCATCCATATTTAAAGCAGCGTGGCTTTGCACGGTGCTTCCTAGCTTTATTACATGAATACATATGTTCCTGCTGATGTAATTCTCTTGAAAGGTATAAATAATGGATATTCTTCATAAGCAGTTGACCCCCTGGAAGGACTGAAATCAGAGAGAGGGAGTTTGAACTACCTCGCGCAATTCAGCTCGCACCTGCACTCAAAGTCACTGGATAAAAGTCAGTTCCAGGAATTCCTGTAATGTGTCATTGCCTGCTGCCTCCAGTGTCACTCTGGTCACCAGCACCAAGGAGTCTATTAGATGGAAAAGACAGGGGGAGAAAAACAGTGGAAGTAATACAGCTTGTTAAACTACCGTCTTTTGAGTCATTGGGGGCACTTTCATTCTATTTTATTTTAACTAAGGACAATCATTTTCTAACAGAAGGGGCCTTTAGCATCAAAATAGGTGTGGTACCTCCTCCTTTTCCACCACCAGCTACAAGAATAAAGGGAACAGTTCTCAAATATTGTCAGTTCCGAGGTGGTTTTATCCTCTGTGATTCAAAGCCTGCTAAACTGGAGACTAAACAAGCCTAAGTTCCCTCAAAATCCTTATTCCTTTATACACAATACAATATAGCTGTACAATATAGAAAAGTACAATATAGAAAGTACAATATGGAAAAGAAAAAATGCATGAAAACAGCAGCAAGGCCTTAGTTTTCCAAAGGCTCACAGATTTTGCAGGAATAAAAAACATCACAAGAAGCTAAATCTTGTCCTCTGTCCTTACCAATGTGTCTGATCTGCATAGTGATAACTGCTTTCACTCTGCAGGGATGGGGATTACCTTACCAAAGTAGCTGCTGCTTCACTTTTGGGAAGATTCTGCTTGTGTGTGGTTTGAGAGGACTGGCTAGGGCTGGACAGATGGAAAAAAAAACCTACAAAAAAAAAACCAAAACCCAAAACCATAAAAATCCACCCCCCAAAAAAAGACAAAAACAAAACAAAGAAACAATAAAAAAGAAGAAACAAAAAAACCCAAGCAAACAAAAAAAGAAAAACCCAGCTATAACTTTTTTTTTTAAATTTTATTTTGAAAAGAAAATTCAACTTTTGTTTCTCCCAACTAATTTGAATATTTCAGCCCTCCCATCCCACAGGCATCACACCTTTTAGTACTACAAAGTACTATAACCAAAGCTACTGGTTCAGCAGGAAAACAGAAAAATTAGCCCTTTATCCCTCCTCACCCCCCAAAAAAAACTTAATTCAGCTCTGTTTAGAAGAAATACAGTCCAATTTTTGTATTCACACACTGTGATAAAGTCTGAAATTTTTAAAAAGCATTGGTGCCAACCGAGTATTAGTCTGGATTTGCACCTTAGTAAATGAGATGAGGCTCCAGCCCACTGTATCTGGTATAATTTCCCCCCTCCACATGGTAAGTTATAGTATAAACATATCCTGCTTCTTTCATACAGCCACCTGCCATTTTTGCTTTATTGCTGCCAGAAGGTTTAAAGGCATGCTTTTAAATATCTTGAAAGTTTCCTGTGGATAAGAAAAGGTGGTTTTAGCACTTTTAAGTAAACAGTAACACACAAACATCACAAATCATGCTTTTTGATAGAATCTACATTAGCTACATGAAGCATAAGGGACATGACAGTGGGGGGAAGAGGAAAAAAAAAATCCTCAGTTTCTGGCAGGGAAACCTAGCAAAAATCAGTTGCAAAATGTGGGTTGGATATCTACTGCTATATATCGAAATAATCAACCCAGAATTTGAAACAGGCTTTGTATGCCTTTTGTCTGGGTTTTGGGCAGTCCTGCAGGTGGGACAGATGGTTCTGCAGCAGATAACTAATACTTGTGAGCATTTTAATCTATTGAAATTCACAACTTGAAGGAGGAGAATACCTGTTGATGTCCAGGAGGACAAAACTCACTGTAATGTGTGTACCTGGAGTTTAATTTCTGAAATTTTACTGCTATTTCTAGACAGCTGACATAGTTAAAAATCATTGCTGTGTGTTTAAACTCTTTCATACAAAACAAGTCCGTTCAATGGGCAGCAAATTAAAGCACTGGTGACCCAAAGAGAGAGTGTTTATTATAAATCATGAGTACAGTGCATGGATTCAGACTTTAAATGTAACCTCCTGGTTGGGTATCTAAAATACATATTTTCTGTCAAGAATCCCAGGCTTTGGGATGGCAGCAGAGCACCAGATGCATATTCTACACAAAGTCCAAACTGACAGGTGGTAAATTTATAGCCTCTGTGTTTCAAATACTTCCTAAAAGTGTACAAAGAGCAATTAAATTAGCCTCTTTGGGGAGAAAGAGAGTGGTGTGCACCACACCAAAGAGAATATTCATCACAAAGGACTCAAAACACATTTAGTCTTCTCTCTGCCCATTTGAGAGTTTGCCTTGAGGAGCTTCTTATTTCTGATGGTGTCTTTCAGTGTTTTTAATTCAGAATATTTTAGCCTATGAAATACATATATTCTGATCTCCACTATTTCAGTTGAGGTTTTTCTGGTTGGGATTTTATTCAGAATTGATTTGACTAGCTGAAAAGAGCAGGATAGTTGCTGCTTCTGAATGATATGACTAAAATGTTATAAGCTGAGAATGAATGCCATGTTTCTGAACTGAGGCAAGACTCTTGTGCCTTTACTTTAGCAAAGGCAAAGCATATTCCTGGAAGTTTTACTAGAAAAGTGTCTCTGCTTTTCGTTGAAAAGACCTCTGCTGGACCAGTAGATCCAGTGTGGAGTATCACACTCAGAGATAGAAGCAGATTGGATTAAATCAGCATAAAAAAAAAAAAGGGAAGAATTTGTTCCTCTTGTTTGATGTGTAATCTGAGTCAGCCATGGAGTGCTGCCAAGGGTTCCATGTCTATCCACTTGCTACTCCTGCCTTGTTCACATCTGATCCAGTGCCTAGGAGGCTCTGACTTGAGTTGGTTACTGGCTCCATGGAACAACAAACCCATCAAACCACACATCATGAAGGTATGTGACTCACTGATCCAGCCCTGGAGGAGAAGCTGGGAGCACAGCAGTGTGGACTGGCCAGAGAAGGCTCTCACAGCAGCAGTCTCCAGCCATGCCAAATAAAATTTAGCATTAAATCTGTGCTCTGAGGCTGCAGGTCTGGGTACCAGACCATCCATAGAGCCCACTGCACCCTCCACCCTTCCTGATTCACAGCCCTTTCCTACACATCCACTCATTTCCATTGCTTTTTTTGATCCTTGCTGCAGTCTGTCATCATCCATTTTAGCTAAATAACACAATGGTTATTGGTTTTTCAATAGCAGGATGGGTTTTTTTCTCCCTAGGCTTTTTTTCTGTACTTTTTAAGGGATTCAATGGGATCCATGTCTGACAGATGGTGAGGGAAGATCTGGGCATGGGGTGGTGAGGACAAGGTGAAAGGGGGAGATTTTAGCAACACTGACTTGTTAGAAACTCTGTAAGAGGAGCCTGGATTTGGGCATCTTGAAAACCAGAAAGTAAAATGCCCATTTCCAATGCATGAAAGTCACTATGTGGAAGTAACACCTTCTTCTTCCCCAAAACTCAGAAAGGCAGGGGAGAGAAACCAAGGTGAACATGGCTTAATTGACTTCAAAGGGGATTTTTAAAGGATGGATGGATGGATGGTCAGACAGAAAAGGTTTTTGGCTATGTGGTTAGACCCAGTTTAGTTAAACACTTGGTGATGCTCAGATCATCTCCTGTTGTCTTTTCAACTCTACACGTGGATGACTCAAGCACTGATGTTTTATCACAACTTCAAAGAAATAAAATTAATTTTTCAGATATTAAGATAGACTCTTTATATCATAGAAATATATTCAGACAGCAAAATACAAAGATGGAGCTGTCCATCTGTAATTCAAGCAGCATTTGCTCATATAACTCATTCATCTGGACAATTTACAAAATTGGCCTGTCTGCAATCCTATTTGCATGATAACAACAGCTGACAAAAGTTCTGGGAGCAGGGAGGATGGCTCTGTGATGAAGGCCTGGAGCTAAGCTAGGCAGTCAGAACCATACCTTCTCATGGGGTGAAAAATAATATTTTTCATGAAGAACAAGCGGATACATCCAATGCCAGGAGTCCAAACCTACCCTTCTTATATTCAGGAGGCCTTAAAAAACAAACAAACAAACAAACATTTGAGTTTTTGACTTGGGGGAGAGGACATGAAGTGGGAGGCAGAAGGCATAAGAGGTCCTGAGGTTCTGCCTGCTGGGTCAGAGAAGTGACCACAGCCCCAAAACAGCCCCAAACCCAATCCCATCCTGCTCTTTTTCCTTGTCCAGTTGAGCCCTAGGGGCTGGCAACAGAGGCTTGAGGACAACAAGATTGAGAGGGTGAAATCCTTTGTGCTGACTTTCCCATCAAAACAGTTTTGGGAAGCTACAGCCTCAGCCAGAGGCCCAACACAGTAATATTAATTAAATAACAACATTTAAATGGCAATATTTAAATAAAAGTAATATCTTCTTTTTATTTATGTGGCACACCATCAATTTGTGCAAGAGCAATTCAGGAAAATTTGGGTTAGGAAAAGATTTTTCAAGCTGTCATTAAAAAAAAAATATATATTATGTGGAGATTGAGATATGTCTCCAATGGTGGAGGTAGAATATTTATCTTTAACGGGAAAATGTTGGGTTTGCAAGTTTTTCTTTTTTTTTTTTTTTTTTCCTCTCCCCTGCATCTTCAAAAGAAAAAAGGAGAAAGTTCCAGCTATAAAAGGTATTTGTCAAGAACAGCCACCGGCCAGCACCACAAATGAGCAACTCCAGTGTGAAAACACTTTCAAAGTTCTAAATGAGTTGTCCCTGTGGTAATAAAGAAAGGCTGTTTTACAGCATGACAGTATGTAAGACAGCATTGTCAGCTATAGTTTATTTAAAGCACAAGGCCTGTAACAGGAAAATAATGACTTTAATAAAATTTACTATTGACTTTGTAGGCTAAAATCTTTCTGTCATCAGGAATACAGAAAAACAACCTGCCTGAAAGCCCTTCACTTAAATATATTCCTTTAATATTTCAAAGCAACTTGTGAATTTTTTTTTTAATATACATGCTACTTCAAAAGATACTGTAGTGGGGTGGAAATTAGTATTTTTAATAGAAAGTTGGAATTGCTTACATAAGGGAAAAACTGGTAATGACCTATGACACTGTCTACTGAAAGCAACATTTGAGGAAGCTGCAAAAGCAGTTAATGCAATTCCTTGAAAAGCTGTATAAAGCTATGTCACAAATGAATGATTTATAAATTACTGAACGTCCTTCTCATCTAGAGGATATCTTTTAATCATGTGCTGTAGTTTTCTCTGAGTGAACTCCAAAGAGCCTGCTGCAGAGATACACAGAAATCTGCAGCATGTTAACAAGGTTGGGGTCATTCCAAAGAATTGTGGGGGGAGCAAAAAAAAAAAATATATATAAAAAATCCTCACATTGGGCATGATTTTACTTTCCAACCAATTTGATTAAATGCACTATGGCTTGCTGGTAGGGTGGGAAAGGTCACGCCTTTTATATGAAAAACTGCAGAATTTTCATTCCTTTAATGTTTTTTTTACATAGTTAAAATAAACTGTGGTAAAAAAGTTTCCCAACAGCGTATGACAGCTCAATTTAGAGGTGAAACCTTTTAATAAAATCTCACGAAATGAATGCTTTGGTTTATGCACTCTGTTTGTGTTTCCCACTGGAGTGTTTAGCATTGTGAAGCCGTGGTTTCTTTCTTTACTGCTGCAGAGCAGCACCACGAAAGGAGAGGCTGGAGCTTTGGAAAAAGGGGAGATGCAGCTTAGCTGCTGTAAAATTGTTGATGGAGGAATCTTAATTTACAGAGAAAATGCCTTCCTCTCGACTTTAAAAAAAAAAAAATGCTATTGTGCATTAATTTACATTGCAGATAATTAATTAAAAATGAAGAAAAATATTCCACAGAGGCTTTTTAGAAAGGACTCTGGGGTCCAGAAATAGTATTAAGAGGGGAACCAATTAAAGATTTATCTGAGAATGAATAATTTTGCTAGGACTTTGGCAGTGGAACTGGCTGAAGTCACATTTGTTGTAGCTTTGCCTTGTTTCATGCACATCCATAAAATCCTTCTTATGTTTGCTAAGGGACAGGGATATCAAGGAAGAGATAATCTTTCCATAAGAAAGCATGGTGCTTGTCTTCCCTAATATGCTTATGCATAAATACCACCTTAAAAAGATGTGGCAGTATCTTTCCTAAACATCCAAAATTTTAAATTTCATAGAAAATGTAGTTCAACCTCGTGTTCAGAAATGCTGAGTTCATACACTCTTTGAGAGCCAGGATGGCAAAAAGGGTGAGGATCAGAGCAGGATCAAGTCTGACAGAAACTATTTCTTGTTTGAGATTGAATTATACTGAATTATACTGAATCATCCTGGCTCAGCCTCTCCTTACATATTATTGAGAGCTGCTGAGAACCAAACATCCCATATATAATATAATTATATAGAATTCATATATATATTATAATATAATATAATTCTCTGGGAGGAAATATCCCATTGGACAAATTCTGTGCAGCCCCCAAAAGCACAGTCTGTCCAGGGTGTTGTTGGTTGTAAAGGAATTGCTATTTTAGTCTTCCATAGAGGCTTGAGAAGATTTTGGCCCTCAGTTTAGATGTATCCAGTTACATGATGTATTGTTTATCTTCCTTCCTGGCTTTCTGCAGCTGGGAATGCGGTTCTTCTTGACATCTTTCTTAATTTCACACAAAATTTCATTTTTATTTTTTTTTGCCCAGTACACCATGCCATACTGGTCCAGAGTTAGATTCATCTCTGTCTATTGCCCTCATTTGGTAGTCATCACCAAGATTTTTGGGGTTTTCTCCAGTGTAATGTTAGAAGAGAGACTCTAAAAATATTTGGGATTTTATGCATCTATTTGTAAATATCAAGATGACTAAGAATTAATTACTTCTCCTGAGTGCTCAGCTGGTTTTGTCCCTGTGAAGAGTATAGGAACTAGAAAAGCTGTAAAATCTTATTTTTGCATTACCACTCAGACTCAAAAATAAAAGGAAATGTGTACTACCAGTTACAAATATTTAACCAATTATTTTAAATAAACTGTAGAATACTGTGCAGATTTTCTGGGTGGCACAGGAGGGGGAAAAGTGGGCTAAAAAGTCTCTCTTAAGAGTCTCACTTAAGGTGTTCCTCCTCCTTCCTGTCCCATCCTGTTTAATCCCCCTCTGAAGCCGTGGCATTAAGGACTCAGCTTAGGAGTGACCTGATGTAAATGATGTGCTTCCACTTGATCTGTTGCAGGAATAGACCTCAGGCCTGATATTTAAATCTGTATTTCACTCCCTTCTGAAATAAGATGTTGAATCCATTTTTAAAAGACCCACTTTTCAAGCCATATCAGCCCTCAGAAATTTCTGCCCTCTTTAGCGAGAAATGCTGAGAGCTCATTGCTTGGAGAAAAAATCAGGACTAGAGAACCTCAGCCTAAGTTTTGGAGCATGTCTTAGACTCAAACTTTTCAAAGTCTAGCCCTTACATTTTATTCAAACTGCAAGAAGATAGTTTTATTAATTTCAGCTGGAGGTTATTTTGCCTTTTATCTTATTTTTCAAGGCATGCATGAGCAGAGGGAAAGACTTCAAATCTATAGCTCATCAACTTTAAGAACTTTTTTTTTTTTAAGGCAGGATTCATATAATGTAGAACACAGGACATTTATTCATTAAACTCTTCCCTGGGGTCCCAGAAACTCCAGCCTTCCTACCATATACTGGATAGAGGGAGGCAGATCAAGCAAGACAAGGGAAAAACCCAGCCATTTTCAAGAAGACCTTATTATCTTTTAAGCCTTTTAGGGATGTATCTGCTTCATTCTGTGGTTGTTCTCCTTGCACTTTTCTGACATTACTTTGCTGCTCAGTAAAGATAGCAGCAATTATGAACTGCACAAACCATATCAGCCCCAAAATAAAAATTAACATCACTTGACAAAGATGTGCCATGTAAATTGTGCTTTCCAATGAGCAACCAAAAATAAAATGTAGTCCTGAGAGGTGAAATAGGATGTCCTGGCCCCTTCTATTTATACCTTCAAAGCCTGAAAAATAACTAATGGCTTTATGTCATCATACCTGCATGTGAGACATCTGAATTTTCTGTGATACTGGATGGCTTAATTCAAGTACATATGATTCTTAAATGTTTTCTGCTTTGAGTGATTACACTGGTGATTGAGACACTGAGACAGGTGCTCTGCTGGACCTCACACTTACAAACATGAAAAGTTGGTTAGGAATGAGAAAGTCAGGGGAAGCCTTCCCTGCAGGAACCATGAGATGGTGGAGCTCAGCATTCTGAGAGGGGAATGAGGCAAAAAAGCAGGATCACAGCACTGGGTTTCTAAAGAGAAGGTTTTGCCCTCAACAGAGACCTGCTTGGAGAAATCCTGCAGGATGTGGTCCATGAGAGAAGAAAGGTCCAGGGAGGTTAGTTAATTTTGCAGAGTTACTTCTACCAAGCTCAAGAACAGCCCATCCCAAAGTTCAGAAAAACAAATCAAGGTGCAAGAAGGCCTGCATGGATTAAGAAGATAAAACTCATAAAACTCAAACATGAGAAGGAAGACTAGGGGAGGTGAAAGCAAGATCAGAAGGAGTGCACTCAAGTATGCCAGGATGGAAAAGCCCAATTGTAGCTGAGTTTGAGTTTAAAAGGAAAAGGAAAAGCAGTGAAAACATGGGCTCAGTGCTGAATGAGTCAGGAGATTGGTAACAGGGTTTATGGAACAGGCTGAGGTCTTCAATGCCTTAGTCTTTACTGGTAAGATGTCACTTCAGGAATCCCAGGCCTCTGAGATGTGTGGGAAAGACTGGAACAACCCTGATTTCCCCTCAGGGAAAGGAGGGACGTCATTAAGGTGTATTTGGAAAATCCAGGTATACACAGCTCCGTGGTGCCTGATGGAATGCACCAAGACAAAGGCTTCAGCCAAAATCACCTTGAGTTTTAGGCTGTTCCCCACAACGGGGTGAGAGGGGTGTTTAAAGCACTAAAACTTGCTCACAGACATTGAAATGTTGGAGCAGCACCATGTACAGAGGATTCCTGTTTGATGGCAACACTTCCAAACAGAAATTGAGTTCAAGCTGTAGCTGTGCCTGCCTCTGCCCTGTGCTGTATCTTACGTGGAAAGAACTCCAGCTGCCCTAAAAGTATTAACATCACAGCTTCTTCTAACTGGTTGGGTACAGCTGTCTACAGCAAACCCACAGACTCTAGAAAAAAGCTGTTTTCAGGAAAATCCTGCTTGCCTAGATCATTTTTGAGAAAATCTATTTTTCAGTAGGTGTGCTGCCTTTTTATTTTTCTGAATCTGTTTTGGAGCTGAATAATAAACCAAAAAACGTTGATTCCATTGTGTTCTACAATCTCAATGACCAAAGCATAATGCATTCCTTTTTCCCTCAAACCATTTAAGAGCCAGGTAATTTGAACAATTCTAGCATCTTCCTTGCTTTTGTACTCACACGGTAAAACCTAAAATTATGCACAAGATTCATCAAAGCTGAGCTGTGTTGCTAAGAAGTGTGTAACTCAGATATAGAATGAGCCATTTAAAGAAGTTATTGATGCCAACATTAAATTTACAATTATTCATAAAAGAAAACCATTTGAAGAATTCCCCACGCTGCAAGTACACAAAATAGTTTGCTACGCATAAGAAGTTACATTTATTAATAGCCTTTTTTGCCAGAATCTCATTTCACCAAAGGAAACTTCATCCTCCAATGGGAATAGGAATCACATGAACGTCACACATGCTACAAGTTTATTTGCCATAACAAAAAAAAGACATTGAGTTATCTGACAAAAATGTTGTTTCAAAGTAGGCAGCTATCTAGAATGTAGGACACGAGAAAACTTAGATGCAAAGAACTTTTGTAATTAATGAACATTATTAACTACACCCTTTTTTTCCCCCTTGGGTTCGTATATACTGCTAGAAATGTTACGTGCAAATCTTGTTTCTGTAAAATTTAATTTATGTTACATATGCTGTCAAAATTTCTTTATTGATGATGTTTTGCTTATTACCTTGTACAGTGTATAGAGATCTCATGTGCAGGTCCTCAGCTTTTCAGCCAACTGGGCTATTACCCTATTTAAAACTTTCTTAGAAATACCAGGATTGTGCTGAACACAGTTTTCATGTGGCCCTAGGGATGGGCCATCATCACCACCTCCCTTTTCTTCCAAAGCAATCTCTGTGTGTTTGTCAAAGTCTTCTAAGGAATAAGGAATTCATAGTTTCTGCTCTGAAGTAGTCCTTCCATAACTGGCTTGTACCTTTTAGATGTAACCAGCTTCTAACTTCCTTTGCTGGCCTGGCATCTTCTGTCCAAGGCAGGATCTCAAATACCTCAAGAGACAAGACCAGAACCCCCCTTTCCTTTATTTTCATGGTCCACACAAAGCATTCAGGATCAGAGACTAAAACCATTGTAAAAAAGACCTCAAATATGGCTCTGGGGTAGTATAAAAAGGCAGCTCTGCACAGCTAGAACACCCTTTTCAGTATGTGTTCACATCAATTACTTTTGCTTAGAAAAATACAGTTCTGTGGTTGTGCAGCGGTCATCGACGGGTACTCGATTAAGGAAATCATGCCTTCAAACTATGTGCATCTGAAAAACTCAGAACTAATGAGCAGCACAGGATAATTAATAAAATCTGACATTTGGTAAACCCTGGTTGTGGTTTATTGCCAAGAGCAGGTAGGCCCAGCCTGTGTTCTGATTTTCTATTAGTGGGTAAAGCCCATGAAGCATGCTCCTAAACATATCCCAGTTTCATTTCTTCTGAAGGGAAGAAGAAATGTGGTTGGAGACCTCACCACAGTGTAATCCACGAGGGGTGTGTGTGGACTAGGGCTCCCATGTCAACCCATTGGCTTGGTGAGGGCTAAAACCTGAATGCAGATGCACCAAGACACAGTTCAGGGCTTTAGATGTCTTCTGCTGCATCAGGAACTGCTGCTTTTATCTGATTTGAGGCTGTTTAGTCTGCTTAGGGGAACCTTGAGACACTCGTGCTGACCTTCATGGCTCTGACTTGGCTCTTTGGGTGCTTGTGACTTAAAAAAGCTGCCTGTGAATGCTCTGTGCTCAGAAGGAATCCCTGACCTGTGTTTATAGTGGTATTCATAGTTCAGCAGTAGTCCTGTCAGGTTGATTCTCTGCTTTTACATTAAGCATATATTTTCTTCCTTCTTGCACCACCATCTCCATAACAACTCGTCCTCAGCCTATTCCAGGATTTAGCCAGGCTGCTTAAAGGGCGGTCAAACAGACTTATTTTGCCAGGCATGTCCATTTTATTTACTGTCTAATGCAAAATAAGCCCCTTCCCTTTTTTTTTGTTATTCCAGTATCACTTTTACTCACCAGGTCAGGCTGTTCCAAGACCTTCATTCAAACAACTCACATAAAGATGAAAATGGCAGAGCAGGCATATGAATCTGGCTTCTCACAGCAGATGGATGTCTTAACTACTGACTCTTCTGAAATGAATGAACTCTGTTCTCTTCTTCTTCTTCCCACTCTCGCTGGAAATTAAAATCTGGACCTGTGAAATTTTTTCCAATTAAAGTTTCAATGATTTTGGCATGTTCTAACAAAACCATTGCATCAAAAATGCCTTATACATAATTGGTTGAGCCAACAGATGTCACATTATGGCTTAAGCCCTCCTGAGCAATAAGGATCAGAAAGTGGCATTTTTAATAAAAGAGCTTTTTCGTCAGTAAACCCGAGACATGACCAGTAGATAGATTAATGTCTGTGTGCATCCAAGTTGCCCACAGATGGTAGAATAATCTTGGACTGGTTTTCTTGGGCAATGACTTGAGATTTTCTTCATAAAACATTTTTCCAAAAGCCATTAAGGTCTGTCAGAATAAAATAAAATCTGCAATGCCTTGAGGAGTCAGCAAAAAACCACAAAATTATAAAATTAATTCCTGTTTATATGTCAAGCTCAACTCTAACTCTGTTTTCAAAATATAACCAGAAGCTAATTTTCCAATAACCACTCTTACAGGCACTTGATGAAAATCCATTGTGTAATTACAATAATATTTCCAATATATGCTTATCTAACATTTTCAGGTATCTTATCACACTTTCAAATAACTCTTGATCTAAACCTAAACCTCAATAAATAACACATTATATCCAAGGACACATTTGGTCATTTGATGTCATAATTTTGAGAAATGTCACTTATGTTTTGGAAGCAGAAGAGGGTACCCTTCTTCTCATTGTCTTTGAGCAGATATTTACTCTATTGTATAGCCATGTGTACAGTCATTCCCCATGGGATTTCAGGCCATTTTCCTTTTTGGCTGTTCCTACCCTGACATGCTGCGTGCCAATTCAACCTTGCTCTATTTGCATCCATGTGATAGGATTGATCATGCAGCAAGTGTGTTCCCATCGTGGAGTCATTTTTATAGGGCTAAAAACTGTGCTGTATTAAACTCATCTGAGAGCCAGGGAAAGGAAAAATCCTCCATGATTTCACTTGCCAGTCATGCCAAAGAATTAATCCTAAAAACTAAATTAATTTACATAAACCCCATCTCTCCCTGCTATTTTTTGTGATCAGCATTAGATTATTTGTTATACTCCATTGTCAGATGTCACTGGCAAAGTACCAGCATGAGAGTGGCTATGCTTCCAGCAGAAGGAAGTTTGGTAACCTTGACAAATTCTCTTTGCTTGCCTTTACAAGAATTACATGCTACTATGGCCAGAACAAGCAGTGAGCTGTGATACATTTTGTTGGAGGCTTTGATGTCTATCCTCATCCAGAATAGGAGGTAGTAGATGATTTTTGCAAGCTACATATTAAATATATCTATAATGCATGTTGTCTTATTTGCATATATATATATATATATTAGGCTGTATACACAGACCAAAACTGATGTTTGTGAAAGCCTCAAAAACGAAGAAAAGAGAGTTGGAGAAGGTGGAAGAGTTTCCTAATGTAAGTTGAAAAAGCATCAGGTAACATGAGGAATGAGGGTAGGTGTCTGAAACACAACCCAGAATACTCAGAGGATCAGAACTCAAGCAAGAGAATTTTAGTGGCCCACAGGCTTCTAGCACAGAGATAGATAACACACTAAGAGTCTTCTCTAAAGACTTTTCTCCTAAAGAGAGCTTTAGCACATCTAAGACTCACAGGAGATAAAAACTCACCACCTCCCATTCAGGATGATGACAGGGAGGAACAGGAGGATGAAGACAGAATGACCACTTGTGCAGTTTTTGCAGTTTTACTTGGCTTGTGAGAGTGTCCAAAACCCTCTTCTCACCTTGTTTCCCCCAGCCTGCAGTTCCTCCAACCAGGAGGACATTTCCCATTCTGTGGTGGGGTTTTATTCCCTCTCAAAATTCAAGCCCCAATGAAGAAGCCTCCCCTTCAAAAATTCAGTCAAAACCAATGCCTTTCAAGAGAAGGTAATTTCAGCCTCATTAAGGAGTAGAGATTTTTTTTTTAAGGGAAAACATTGGGTTGAAAAACTAACAGCCAGCTCTAGATCATGCCACTTGTAAGCTGCAATGCAGTTGTGTAGTGCTTAAAAGCTAATTGCTCATAAAGCTGAACACTCCTTTACATTTGCTTCTGCCACATCCTTCTCCAAACTTCAAAAGAAGGGGCTTGGAACTGAAGATGGCCTCTAAACTCTTAAACCCTTCTTTCTCTGTTCAGATTTCTTCACAGTCTGCACAGGAGAGTTAATATATTTCTCCAACTGACAGTAAAGACTGAGCCAAAGTCTCCTCCTTCTCTTGATTTACAGGAATATAATAATTCTCAAGTCAACTGAGCTAAAACTGGTGTAAACAAGACGAACCAGGCCCCCAGGAACAGGAGTACTGCAGGAGCAGTCATCACTTTTAAAACATGGCAAGGTTTCAGAAAAGCACTGCAGATGCTTTGGCTCTGTCTCTCATTCAAGCTGAGCATTGCTTTTTGCTGCTGCACTTTGCTTATTCCCACCAAGTCTCTTTAGGCATTCATGCTAATACCTTGTACTTGATAGGAGATGAGTGTTTTATAATTAAGCACACATACATGAAATACCCCAAACTACATTAAGCTTAAACACATTTTCAAAAAGTTGTAAAATACTCTTGCCAGATTCTATACTCTCAAATGGATTAATCTGGAAAACAACTGGGACTCAATTTAGACCTTCCTGGCAGCAAGCAGGAGAAACGTCAAGCTCAATATTTTACTTTATTGAAGACCCTCTTAGGAGTCCATCAGAAAGAACTCTATCTGCCTGGTAGCCAGCGATCAGTGGGAGGTAATATTTAGTTTATTAATGTGGCTTTGATTTTTTTTTTTTTCACACTGTTGATGAATAGTAGTAAACTAAGACCTTGATCCAATTTCCCCTTCTCCCTTTCTGCAGAAAAGGCAGTGAAACATAGATAAAGTTAACAAGATCTTGCATAATATCAAAGTGCATTGGGTAGGTCCCAAGTTAACCAGACATACAGTTTATTTGTACACTAGGATGTCTGCACTAAAACATATGCACAGAAACTGAGCACAATTTAAGGGACCCTGTGCTGAAGTCAAGGTTAATTTTGAAATAACCCTTCAGTCTCAAGGCAACAGTATGGATTAGCTGGTGTTTGTGTTGCACAGAAGAGTGGCTTTCACTGGTACTTGACAGTACAGGTAAACCACCGTAGATTTCTGATCATAAATAGGCTGTAGCTTAGTTACCAGAGATGGATTAAAAAAAAAAAAAGAAGAAAAAAAAAAAAGGAGCCAATACAAAAGGCAGAAAGTTTTTTGTCATGTTTTCTTTCTTGTCAATAAATCAGAATGAATTGCAGATTCAGGCAGAGATGCTGTCTCAAATGTTATGATTCATGTCTCCCATCACATTACGTTTGACTTATACTGTTATTTGTGAGGTCTAAGGTTGTGTTGCTGGGGAGTGGGAATATGTTGGGGCTAAAACAGCTGACTGCTGTAAAACTCATGTGGAATAAACACTCAGAGCATGAGAACACAGTAGAAAGTAAAGGTAGGAATTCTTGACTAATCCTGTATGACAGTGAAGCACACATGGAGTTCCTGACTTCCAGAGATGACTTCAGCAGGGCTCTGGAGTGCCTGACTGCTATTGGCAGAGGTGTGAGCACTTCACAGGCCATTCCACATAATTAAAAAGCTAACAGGCAGGCAACTGATGCTGTAGAAAAATCTTTAGACTGATGCTCTGGCCTTCAGCAGAGAGATACTTCGCTGATAAAGTCTGGATTGCATAAATACCCAGACCAGGCAGATAAAGTTTCCTGTGCTTGCTTGTAGCTTGCACTCCATGCTAAGGGCTTCGATGGGATTTGATTTACTTTCCACTAAGGACAAAAAGAGGAAGAGTATTGGTCCTAAGGGAAAGTTTCCATAACTTTACAACTTCCAGTAGCAAATGGGAACTTGGGACCTGGTTTCCAGCAGTGCAGGAAAGCAGAGACCAAGAAGAGACAGAAGAAGTGGTATATATGTCAGCATCTCTGGAAAAGTAAGCTAGCTCCACTAAGCTTTGGGATTTTGCAATGATCTCAATAAATGAGGAACTGATCCTAACAAAACTGGAAGATACCATACATCTACAATCAAGAAGCAGAAATAACCACTGGCCAATGAATTTAGAAATACAGACATTTACATACAAAAAAAACCAAAAAAACAAAAAACAACTTAGAGAAGTAGAGCAGTTGTTCATGGCACTTGAAAAACCTTTATGAATATGCAATCTGTAGTGATAAGGAAGAGAAAACATTAATTTGAATTGTATTAATGTGTCCAAGTCCAAGCAATTAAGCTTGTTTCCATCCTTCTCTCTATTTTGAGGCAAGCAGAAGTTCAGGAAATAATGAGTGGTTGCAATGATTTATTGACTCACCGGTGGCTTAAGAGGATGTCAGAAACACTTAGGTTTTTTTGTCTCAAAACTAGGAAACAACAATTAGACTGTGCAATACAAGCATCTACATAGACAAGGAATCACTTTATCACATATGATAAGCATTGAATAAAATACTTAGGGAAGGTGATCCTATCTCTGACCTCTGATTCAAGAAGTGATGTGCCCATTTGAAAAAGTGGATTATTCCTAAGGGAAAAGGGTGATCCTTACTGAATTATTTTTTTAATATTGGAGAGGATACAATTTGAAGAACCAAGATCTAGAAGTTTAAAGAGTTCAGAAAAAGAAAACCAGGTCTGCTTTTAGTGGTAACATGGAACTCCTTTTTCAACAATATTTTAAGATTGTTTTATTCCTTCCCCTATTTTGTGGGGGCTGCTATAGGATATCTGATACTTAAAATGGCTACTTCCCTTATTACATATTGGTAACTCTAATAAAATTGTGTTTATCCACAGATATATAAAACAAACAGCATTTTTCTAGTATTTATATATAGTATTTACAAAAAAGGTTTCCAGTGTGGAAGTCAATCCAACCTAATCACAGATTTTCTGTCACATTTACCTTGGTACCAGGACTCCTATCCATCTAGGAAATTATTTCTTGTAGAGATACAGGGCCAAATTCTCCTGTCAGTTACACCAGTATGCACTTGGAGTGCCTCCAAATTAGCTAAAAATCAACAGAGGTAGCTTAATATGTTCTGGTGTAAATCAGAATAGTATTTGGCTTCTGATCTTTTGATAATTATTCAAGAGTAAACAGCTCTCAGTTGCATCACAGGAGAGCCCTGGAATGTGAAATATCAGGAAATTGCAAATAGCCAAATAACCAACTAAAACCATAAAATTAAGGAATTCAGCACAAAATTCCCCTTGTTTACTGTTCCACCCACTGCCATTTCTTGCAGAATACTCTTTTGACCATGGACCTGCACTAGGACACCCCCAGGATGGTGGTTTATTGTGTTTGGTACTTTGTAACTGCCAGTGCATTATGAGATAAGAGTTTGTAGCAACACATGGCAATAGGGGATCTGTGCGCCCATGCTTCATTACTTCTTGACCTTTCAGATGATACCCAATTGAAAAAGGATCAGCTTTTACATCTGGCAAAAGCCTAATTTACTAATGTGCTGTCCTCCTGAGTCACTGCTGCAATACGTCTGCTGAACTTGGGTATCTTGACCCCACTCTGCTCATTGCTGCTCAGTTATTTACTTTTGACACGCATGCATAAACTTGGGGTTACTCTGGAGCTTCAAAATTTGGGGTAGAGGCATGAATGGATTTTATATTTGAGGTTAAACCAAACCAATGATGGATTTTTAACCCAAAATTTTCAAGGCAGTCATTTACAAAAACAAAAAAAGAAAAAAAAGAAACAAAAACAGACAAACAAACAAACAAACAAACAAAACCACCAAACCCCATAACAGAATAGGGAATAAAAAAAAACCCCAAACCTCATATACTGCCAAGAAATTTGACTTGGCTCAGAGCCTCAGCATATTAATTAGGTCATTGTTTCAGAGTCTTCTTCCCACAGTACCTTTAGAAGAAAGGAACTGTGGGTTCCATGTCCCACCTGCCCCATCAACTCTCTGACTTCAGCCTGTGTTTGCAACTACAAACAAAAAGGGTTATCTGAACTGGACCAGGGAGGGGAGATGATCCTTGGCTTAAACTCTCATTAGAAGTGCTTACTTTCAGTTAATATTTTCTTCTGTTATTTTAAGTCATCTCAGTTTCTGAGATCCAGATCACTTCTTAAACCACAGAAATGCTGGTGCAGAAATGACTGCACAGGAGTGAGGATGTGGGAGGGAAAGCACAGGATGGTGGCAGTGTCAGTCTCTATTGGCTCAAAGTCACAGTGGCCACAAGATAGTGTTTCATAGAAAACATATGCAATGGCATCAAAAGAAACTATTTTCTAAAAATTAAATGTCATCATGTGATCACATATAAATTTTGCTTCATTATTAGCCATCTGCTTCTTCTAAAAGTTACCCATTTCAAAGCTTGAAGCTATTAACCACCAAATTTCATTTCTAGAATGGGTTCATTCTCCCAGCTTTTTCTTATACACATAAAACAATGATCCTCCCCTAAGTATCTGGAATACTAAAACACAGAGTATAATATATAAAAAAATACTGTTGAAACTTGCTTTTTTTGCATAAGAGCTGCAGTGAGCAGTATAGCCTTGTATCTTTGCTTATTTCTTGTTTTTCTTGCCTAATTTTAAGGGTGGGATTTTTCACAGCTGGCTAGTATGCTGTGAACTCAATCCCTTTTCTGAAAACTTGAGCATGAGTGATGGTCCCGTGGTCTCCAGTACAGCTGTTTCCTGTGCTTGTGCATATTGAGTCTCATCAGGTCCTCAGCCATCAGCATTCCCAGATGTGGTCCCTGATCTGAAAGGCTTGGCCTGCTTGGCTTTCTTATAATGGCATTTAGTCAGTTTTGCCTCAGTAAACTGGGACAGAACCAACAGCTGGTTGGAAAATAGGTCTTTCAGTGTCAGAAATCATTTTATCATTAATAGTTACCAATACATAAATTACCAGTCAGCTTTTAACCTAGGACTGGTCCTTCCACACTTAAGAGAGGGCAAGCCCCAGGTCAGCCTCCATCACATCTTTTAATTTGTGGTGATGCTGTAAGTCTGTGCTACCCTAGGCAGCAGTGAAACCACAAGGATGGAGAAGCATCCATGCTAGGGCCAGCTACTCCACTGCACATTCCCATGTCCTTCCAAATGTTTTTGGTTTCTTTTATTTTGTGCATTTTTATGTTCCAATCAGTAGGCAAGGTAGGTTCTGCCTTCAGGACATGCTTTGCAAACACCCAGGCTTGTTTCATTGAATATGTCTCAGGTCAAAATGGTCAAAATCAGGCTCATCTGCACTTTGAAAACAGTTCTGTGATTAACAAAGTTTGCTGGCAAATCCTCTGATATCTCCAGGGCCAAAGGCAAGAAGTCTGGATTTCCCCCAAGACAGATTTTGTGAAAGTCCTCTCAGATAAGGAAGGCATTCTGCTCCCTGTAGTCACACACTCCCAAGGCTTTAAAAATGGACAAAGAACCAAGCAGCTTCCTGAAAGCAGGCTGGGAATACTATGGGAACGATTTCTTGTCATCTGCAAAAGCGAATTTTGCTTTCTGTCCTCATGACTCATTCACAGAGATGTTCACCATTCATTTCAGCACCATCTACATTCCATGCAAAGCTGCCATCCTATGGATGTAGCTACAAATTGACTAAATTGAAATAAAGGACTGTGAGTACAAGCTGCAGAAAAAAAGTGGGAAGAAATGACATGGTATCTAAAATTTTCTGAACCAATCCTACTGGGATTATCACATGCCAAAGCTTGTAATTTGGCAGCACAAAAACTACAGTCCAGGAACAAATGTTGAACATCCCCATCAACTATTTCTCTTTGTTTGGGATCCATGAAAGCAAAGTTAGTAGAAAAGAATGAAACTGAAGCCCACATAGGAAAGAATATGCTGAACTGGTTCTGTAAGCCAAAAAAAAAAGGCTGTCCCACGTATTCTTAGAAAAGTGTGGTATCTATTATTGCAAGCATTGCCATTTCACAGAGATGGAGACCACACATTTAATTCCTTTCTATAGGTTTTTTAAAAGGTGGTTTCAAGCTACTCTCTGAGGAGCAGAGCTGGTTAATTGTAGCCCTGCTGGATTCCACATATCACAAAGGGCTCAACAAGAGCTAAAGAAAGAGAGTTTAATCAGATCTGGAAAAGATGGTTCTTAATGGAAGTGAATTCTGCAGAGGATGATAATCATTAAAACTGAGGAGTTAATCAAAAATCCTAAAACAAGAAGGGAAATTTGAAGCATCCACGAAATATTATCCCTCCTCCTTAAAAAGTAGGTGAAATAAAAAAAAAATAAAAAATAAAAGAACACATTTAATAAAATATTTTAAAAGCAAAACACCAAATGGTCATTTCTCAGTCACCTCCTCAGCCACAGAAAAGGGGAAGTTCCTATTCCTGAGTCAGAATCACAGGACAGGTTATTGCATGGTGATTACTTTGAGACGGTGATTAAAGGAGTAATTTAAAACACTAGGATTACTAAAGGAAAGGGGAAGTTAAAACTGCCTTGGGAAAATTATTCCACATCCTCTACAAAGAAGGAAAATAACCTATCCTTGAATGCCACTCTGGAGGACATAATTAAAGAGGAATGAGAACTCCCTAACAAAGGAAAGTGTTTTAATGGGGCAATACATGAAACACGGTGCCACAGAAAGGGAAAAGGCAGAGTGTGGGGTGTTTGGGAGGGGCTGGGCTCAGTTCCAGCTCCAAAGACAAGCTGTGGCCCCAGCAAACGAGGGGGGAGTCCTTCCAACACAGTATCACTGCCCTATATGCCCCTTTAATAATGAAGTGGAAGGCACTTCTGAGAGTAAATGATGAGACTGCAGCTGCTTCTTTGCTGACACCCATCTTGGCCACCTGCTTTGCCAAGATGATTTTAGCACAGCATCATGAGATAAAAGAATGAGCCTGTGCTAAGCTTAAACATGCTAAGTCACTAAAATGTAAAATATTTTTGTCCCCAATTACCAGTACTAATGGCTTCCTGTCTTCTACAGCTCTGTTGCTTTGATTTTTCAACCTTGGTGTTCAACCTTGACCAGCTGGGCAAAGCCCAGGGCTGCAGCTGGTCTGAATTCAGTGTTGACCTTTCTGGGAGCAGGAGGTTGGGCTGAGCTCCTCCCCTACCTGAATAACCATGATTTTCTGTCTGGCTGAGATCACTCTGAAGTCAGTTCTCTATATCAGAGTCACATCATCACACTGATTTTAGAGAAGATTTGTAACAAGGTAGAAGGCAGTGCTAAAGGGATGCAGTGCCCCTCCTAACTTCTGAGTGTTGTCCAAAACATAGATAAAAATACTTTGGACAAATCCTATATTTAGGAAAACGTTTTGATTAAATGAAACAAAAAAAGCCTTTCCCCAGAGAGCAACAAAAATAGAAAGTTGAGGCAAATTCTTATTGGGGTGTGAAATGAAACCTAATTTTGAAGAAATATCCTTAAAATTGATGTTTTATGTCTTGAAGCAGCATCCCCAAATAGCAAGAAAAGCTAATGTAAATCCTACATTACTAAGTTTAGGGGGTTTTTGACCCTACAAATATCCCATCTGCCTCAGAGCTGGTTACAACCTGAATTCATTGTACATGACTGTCATACCACTATTTAAAGTATTAATTTTCAGGCTGCAGCCCAAAACATCAAGTCTTGGGCCACAATAACTGATATAATGGCATCTCATCTTCATAATGAGATTTATTTTTTTTTAAGCTGCATACCTTATCAACCCATCCAGCAGGCAATACCTTCCATCAAAGAACTTAAACCTGCAGCCATGGCCTTAATCTGTTCCTTGGGAGCCCAGGCACTGTGGGATTGCTTACTCTAAGGGCATGTTCTGTGAAATATTACACTTTTTCCAAAAGCACCAAAGCTGTGCCAGTTGCCTGCATGAACCACATGCCCCAGGTCCCACAGGGCACAGCAAGGACTGCTGCTTCTTCTTGCCCAAAGTATGGGGCAGACCCACATGAGACTCTCCAGCAGGGGAAAAACCTATTTCTACTCCCCAAGGCTGGAAGCAGAAACGTCTCTGATACCTCTCTTTACACTCACCCCCAACCTGAAACTCTGCTCCAGCTGTTTGTACCCAGAAAATACGAGTGAAAGGCACACACTCCTCTCCTGAGGACGCTGTAAAACAGACACTGCTTTTTGTCCTTAAACAAGGAGATTGATACCACAGCACTTTAAGCAGCATTTGAGAGGAAGGGCCTCATAGCCACAGCCTATAAACCCCAGTCACTTCTGTAACTTGTATATGCATGGGTCATTATCTTTCCTGTATTTCAAACCAATACTTTGCAGGAGAGTATCCATTTTCCAGAAAACATTATACAAAGGTCCTCTATTTAAACCCTGAACTTTAAGCTTAATGGCTACCTCAATCACATTCACAGGGGGAATATCTTCTTACTCAGCATTCAAAATCACAAAGTTCCTACAGACCTGCAAGAAAGCATTTTAAAACTGCTTATGGCCTCTTAACCAGCTACATTTTCTTCCTACACATAGACATTTGCAGAATGAAAATATCAGTTATACATCTGCATCAGATCTAAGAGACACAGGTATGAAAGGCACACTCCTGTGCTTTATTGCCATTTATACCCACCCACACATACACACTGCAGCACAGTTAATTTTTAAACTATTGTGTGTCCTATAGTGCAGCTGTCTAAACACAACTTGGTTGCAAACTATTTTCTTAGCTGGTATTCAAATTCTTCTGTCTTCTCACAGATTTGCCTGCTAAATCCTCCTGCAGTTGAACACTTGCTAACTAATATTTGGCTCATTCTTCCCACATTCAAGCTGCCCACATTCAAAATGTCTGCAGTATTTCCTCCCACCCTCACCTCCTGTTCCTAACTCATGGATTAGTGTTGTCACATCACCCGGATTTCTTCTGATGGTTTCTCTTCCCCTCCTGATTTCCCTCTCTGCACAAGACCCCTGCACAGTCACTGGCACAAAAGTCACTGTCCTGCATTTATTGGTAACCACCAAGCCTGGTGGCTCTGAGCAGATGGAGTTGGCAGCAAATAACCAATTTCTTTTATTTTTTTTTTATTTTTTTTTCTGACTACACATTGCTATTCTACTTTATTTGGACTTTAAAAAAAATGCTGTATCTCAAAATAAACCAGTTTACCCAAAACTGATAAAAACAAGTGTTGTAGATAAAACTTAGCCTTTTCCATATGAGATTTTTTTTTTTTTGCTTAAACGACAATGTTCCAAGAAAAATTAATTTGCTTTAATTAAGTTGAGAAGAAAAACATCAAAAGTTACTCAGCAAGGAATATATGCTGAAATAAATGACACAGAGAAACTCTTCCCTTTCAGAATGATTAAGATTCAAATATTTTTGTTTCCCCCTCCATTTTTTTTTCTTTTCTTTTTGGAAAATTAAGAGGGCAGAAAAAGGCACAATGCTGACAGATAAACCACAAGGGGTATAATACTCACAGGAGTTCTGAATTTTAAAAGTCTAAGAAAAGAATATATATTAAAAATTAGTAATTTTCTGTTAGCACAAGGATTCCAATTGGAAGTCTTAAACCAGTTCCTTTCTTTAGTATTA
>NC_031773.1:66510724-66513190 GCF_001522545.3 Parus major
TAGAAAGGGAGTAATGTAACCCTTTGGTAAAATGAAACATCTACTTAATTATTGTTCATAAGCAAAATCAAAACTTTAGAAGGAAAAAGAAAAAAAAAAAAAAGGCTGCAGTTTAAAAACTTCAGTGCTTTAGAGACTAATAAATGGCTGTCCATTTTGAATAGGTTCCAGTACTGACGTGTTGTCTCATCAGTAAATAAAGATGTTAACAGTTTACTTTTCTTGACAATTAACAAATTGTTTTTAAATATCAAGACCAAATGTTGGCATTCTCCATAAATCTCTGCGTCAAACAGGTGCCCACAAGATACACTTGCCAGACTTAAGTATATGTGAAAGCCAAATATAAATACAGTTATCATGGTGCTTTCAGTACTTAGAGCCAAATTCGACACTGATGTAATATCTCTGAATTAAGTTATGTGTCCTCAGTGATGAAACTGGCTCTTCCTTTATAAACAGATTCCGTAACACTGCTTTTCTTATCAGATATCGTGGAAGTAAATACTTTTCACCATTCAAATTCATTAAGCAAAGTGGCTTGTAGTTCTAGGTGAAGGAATGTTCTCTTTGTTGTGAAGGGAAAGGCAAAGAGACCCTTTCCTAACATGAAAGGAAATGCCCTTCACATGCTTAAAACCTTCAGTTGTACTTAATGATTAATTCTGGAATGTATTTTCTTAGTCTGGAAGTCAAATTTCTGGTGGATGCTTTCTCTGGGGCTAAAATTTGAATTAAAATGGAAAAATACTTTGCAGCTAAAAAAGAAAAAAACATTTTAAAACAGTTGATAGCATTCTCAATGATGAATATCTAAGGAAATTTAGAAATGAAAAGGACTGAGATGCAGAGGTTTAAGAAAAATGAGGCAGGCTGTGACCACTGAAGTATCTATGGTGGCCAGCACGTCCAGGGGGTTGATTGTACCCCTGTACTCCACTCTGGTGAGATCCCACCTGGAGAGCTGCATCCAGCCCTGGGGTCCTCAGTGTGGGAAAGATGTTGGAGCAGATCCAGAAGAGGGATGGAACACCTCTCCTGCAAAGACAGGCTGAGAGAGGTGGGGCTGTTCAGCCTGGACAAGAGAAGCTCTGGGGACACCTTAGGGCAGCCTTCCAGTACCTAAAGGGGGCTTAAAAGGAAGATGTGGACAGACTTCTAAGCAGGCCCTGTGGCAATAGCACAGTGGATAATTATAAATCATAAAAGGGTAGATTTAGACTAGGTATGACAGAGGGTGGTGAGGCACTGGTACAGGCTGCCCAGAGAAGTGGTGGATGCTCCATCCCTGGAACATTCAAGGTCAGGTGGGACAGAGCTCTGAACAACCTGATGTAGTTGATGGCCCTGCTTGCTGAAGTTGGAGGTTAAGCTAGGTGACCTGTAAAGGCCCTTTCCAACCCAAACTATTCTGAGATTCTGTTATCTAATGGTAGGTATTCATAGCCTATACTCAGAGAAACCATAGAAAAGCTGTGGCTGGGGACAGCTCAGAAAGACTGCCTTTGCAGGTCACATGTGTTGATGAGGACATCTCATCCTCCATGTAAGAAAAAAAATTATATTTGCTGTATCACCTACTACCCAAGGAGATCAAGCATTTTTTTCTTTCACAGGTTTATTTTTCTTACTTCTACTTCTGTCTCCCCGTAGCACCCAGGTATTTCTTTCCCATTTCTGGTCTCTTAACCCTTTCTGTAAGCTACAAGCTATTCCATTCCCCCCACAGCTATCACTTAGTCAGCTTAAGTGATTCTATAATAGAATATATTAAAATTCTTATCTTTGAGCTGCCCTGATGTATCATCATACAACGGGATCTGTCACTGTGTTTGAACATCCTTATTTAATATGTTAGGATGTTATCTGCAATATGTCATATCACTGTCCCTGGCTGTACCCTAACACACGAGGAAAAGCAGTGGGAACAAAGCAGCCAGGCTGAGCAGGAGTGGAGGAACAAATCCTGGAAAAGCACTGGGAATTTGACAGAGTTCACAAAAAGTGATATAAAATATTTTTCAGAAGAGTAACATTTGGACTCCACCAGTTCCTCCCTGTAGGAGGATTGAGATGTTTCAATTGTAGCAGTATTTTTAAAAGTACTTTTTACAGTAGTATTTAAAAAATTGTGTCAGAATCTTGAAAGTAGTGTATGAATGAGCTATGTAGCAATACTCAATGGTACACTGAGAATCAGAACAGAAACTGAATATCCAGCAAAATTTATATTGCAACTAGATGTTATTTGGCTATATTCCTGCTCTTATTTTCTCTTTGCTTAAGAGTAAAATATGCAGGAATGAGTGTCAGCTATAGTGGTCTTACCCTGATGTGTGTGAAATGTAAATATGAAATTAACATACCTTAAAATGTTGGACCTTTTAAAACACCCTGTAAGTATATTTTAAATTTGGTTTAAAAACTTCTGTTCAGGGGTAAATTCCTCAGTACTGAGAGAGTGAA
>NC_031773.1:66513395-66523589 GCF_001522545.3 Parus major
AAAGAAAGAAAGAAAGAAAGAAAGAAAGAAAGAAAGAAAGAAAGAAAGAAAGAAAGAAAGAAAGAAAGAAAGAAAGAATGCTTTCACTAAATACAGTGATTACTAAAGCATTACTGATCTCCTCTCACTCAAATCAGTGCTCCAACATTTGTTAGGATACAGACATATTTTAGCTTAAGTTAATGAAATATTAACTGTCACAACTGATGTAATTTTGTATTAATATGAAGAGCTATACAGCAAACAAGGGTTTTGGTTGCATGGATTTGAGCAAGATCTTGGAAACCCTCAGAG
The DNA here is from genome assembly GCF_001522545.3 of Parus major. NCBI lineage: Eukaryota > Metazoa > Chordata > Aves > Passeriformes > Paridae > Parus > Parus major. Next base: position 66,513,690 of record NC_031773.1, read on the forward strand.
GTGAGCCAAACAGCAACAGTAAATGGAAACTCTGGCTTTGACATGGCATCTGTCTGGTAAATATGGATGTGTCTGTGCTCCTTCATCCTGTCAAGGGAAAATGACTGGTGTGGAGTTCAGAGGTAGAGATGTGCATTGGCATAAACTTCAATGCTTTTTGAAAAGCAGGCATAGAGACAAAAAAGCACTCTCCTCCATGAGGGAAGCAAAGAAGGTCATTTTTCTGTGAGGAGAATTGCTTTTGTGGTGACTTCTATCAGGAAAACAGTGCTCCAGAGGATGCTCCCCTCTAATCCCCAGGACTCTTTCACAAGAATTCAGCAGCACTGAAACCGACCCTCCTCTATGTCATTTTTTACCACTGAATCAATTTGGAACCAGAGGGCCCAGGATACTTATTACCTCTCTTGGGAAGGATATTTAGAACATATCTTGTTTAATGATCCTCACCACACTTTCCCTGGGATTGGAATAGACTGCCCTGCACCTCTGGACCAGACCTTATTCACCAGCTTTGTAGTTCTTACATTAAATCTCACTTCTTTCCTCTTAGCCACTAAGGGAAGAGTTATCAAAAAGATTGCTTTAGACTCAAATTTAGAGTACTCTGGGTTCATACTCTTCCTCCCCCCAAAATCTTTCAAGGACCATCAAAAATGCCGTTTTTTCCTGAGCTCTGGTACTTGAAACATGCAAAGCGTGATTTTCAACTCATGAATATGAGGACAAATAATTAGATTACCACGACTTCACAGTCATATTGGTCATGATTGTGGTCATTAGATCAGAGTTAACTTCTAGGCTAACATTTAAATTGTACTTTGGTTCATCACATGAGGCAGCTTTGGCAGAAACCTTTGTTTACATTCCATAAACTGTCAATGCCTGGAAACTACTGTGATGTTGGGATATATATGGCATAGGACTCTGACTAATTTTCTATTTATAAGCAAGCTGTTTTCCCATGCAGCTTCAAGCCACACTCATAGAGACTGAATTACAGGACACAGATTATGCAAAGAAAATTATATTATTAAAGAACAAAAGGAAAAAAAATTAAAAGTCTGAGTTTTCCCATTCTGGACAACTTCAAAGGTTCTTCTGATGAGCCCTTCTCTTCTCCTGCATTTCCAGAGCTAATCTCACACACTCTAATGACTCAGTAACAAACCATCAGCACTTTTACACAGAGTTTTAATACCAGCCAACAAGCCAGGTCAAAAGGAATATCCTACCACGCTGCTATAACTTTTCTAGAACAAGCAGAAAGCATTTGTAACACTTGGCTACCATCATCCCTCACTTCTGTGACACATGGAGATTTGTGCAAATGGGGGCAGGAAAAACACCCTTCAAACTACAACTCCATCCATATTCAGCACATTTTTCTGCATACTGGATTCTTTTTTTTTTTGCTTTATTTTATTTTACCAGCACTCTGTTAGATGCAGTTCTGATTATAGCCTGACCACCAAGCTCCCCAAACTGAACTCCTGCACTGATTAAAAGTAAAGGCAGCGTGCTTATGAAAGCCAGAAAATCTGTGAGTCAAAAGAAGACACCTTACCAAAGGGTCAGAATTTGATATAAGGAGGAAAACATCCAAAAAGCATGGAAGAAATGCTACTCCTTTGGTAAAGAGATTCTGTTGCTGATACAAATCAGAGATTAATAATTCATTTCTTTACAGACTTTCTACTCTTGACTCTAAGGAGGTAAAATAGTTTGAGAGCCCCAAAAAGGCAGGGGAAAATATTATATTTTCCTGCCTTCTGTACATTTGAAATCAATTGACCTCAGTAGGGTGGGAAGGCCTCCCAGGCTCATGGCTGAAAACAACTTTGAGTGTTCAATACAAAATTTAATATCTATTAGCTGGGAGAGAAAGAAAAACTAAAAAAAAGAGCTACAAAATTGATGCCTTGGTACATGTATCTCAATTTGTAACAGCATCTTTGACCAAGGGATAGGGAAGAGGAAAGTTACTCAGACAAATTTCAAATTTTCTAACAGGGCTGCAATTTAATATAATTTCCTACTCTATTACTTGCCTAGCATAAGCTGTTGCATATGATAAAATACCTTACCCTGATTTTTTAACATGCTGTTCCTCTCTCAAATTTCAACAGGCAAGTGGAGGGGTGCATTTACTGCAGGAGGTTCCCTTTATCTCTTGTCTGGTTACAGATTCAGCTAACAACACATTGCCTATTCTTCAAAATAGACCAGATGATTATACAGCCCATGTACTCATTGACATTTTTGTATTCCTTGCATAAAGCAGAATATTCAAGAGCTAAAACAGTGTTTAAGAAGTTGGGTTTTTTTTCCTGACACGTTGTTCAGACAAGGTTTTGGGGAATAAGCTACTGAAGTAGGGATGACACAGCTGAAATATTAGCATTCATTTTCTTCTGCTAGATAGTCATGTTGCTACTAAATTTCCTTTATTGAAGACTCAGTGTGTCTTTTACTGAAGTAGTTAAAAGCCTAAACACCTGCCCTGAAGTATGGAGTTATATTCCAGCCAATAATATTCTGAATTTTTGCAGAGTGAGCTGTTGAATAGCCCTGTGTATTTATTGAACAATCACTTGCCTGTATTTTCACTCTTCATAAAAAAATCTGAATCTTTATTCCACATTTTTCACTGTGTGGCACTACCTACTTTCATATCTCAGCATTTGGAAAACATTTTTTTTTATCTTCATAAACTTGGCTAAATTTCATTAGAAGTAAACAGTATTAAATTGATAGATCACAGAGAAATCAAGCAATAATCTAAAGTCGTATCTAACTTCACTCCTTTAAAAAAAATAACATTATCAGCAATTAGATACTCCCTTATAGTCTTCCTGTAATCAAACAGACCTAGAAAATTACAAAACACTCCCACACTTCACACTCTAAGCTGATAGCTATGGATCATCTCATCACAGTCTTCTGTTGAAAGAGCTATAGGTGAAGCACCTGTCTTATCTTTAAAGATCAAACCTTATATTTATTTTTTTTATATATAACACCAGCATTTACTTTAGATTCAGTCTATAAACTTCAGCAAAGGCTAATATTTACACATTTTTTTTGTTTTTATTTTGCTTTTCTGAAATCACTACCAGCACCAAAGAGAGGAAAATGCCACCATAATAATGAAAAAAAAAAGTAATAAATCCATTGAAAACACACGAAAGTAATTTCTCAGAAGATCCTCACCATATGTATAACCATAAATTCACCCACAGAAAAGGTATTATCTCACAGTTTTATCAGAACCAAAAGACACCACCAGTTTTCAAACTGCAGTAGTTTCCTGCTACAGATATTGGTGATTCAGATTTGTTCTAGAAAGAAAATTAAGCAAAAAATAAAAATAAATACATATTTTTAAAAATAAAATATATTATTTTATATATATTTTTATATATTTATAAAAATAAAAAAAAAAAAAATAAAAAAAAAAAAATAAAATAAATGCAATCTAGAGGGAAAATTTTCAAAACAGCAGCCTGTTATTCACAGTCCAAAGAAAACACATTGGTTTAGCACAGAAATGACAGTAAAGCAAAATACAGAGTCCTCTCTTCTGTTTCTTTATGACATGTAATTTTTGTAGACAACATAGTAATTGGTTTCTCCATTAGCTTGATCGTAACATCAACTTATTTTCATTTAATACCTGTAATAATTGTATATTTCTGCACAAATGTGCTTGCTATGCAGTGGTTTACTGAAAAAAATAGTAACAAGAAAGAAAAAAAGCCAATTGCAATGTAACCATTGATGTTTAAAACAACATTTTCTCCATGAGAAATGCTCTTAAAGAAGGAACAAATCATAATCAGTATAGGTGGTTTCAAGAGTGAAGCTGTAAAAGAAGAGTTCAGATGAGCCAGGCATATGTATATTTACAGATTTGGGCTGATTGATGACTTGAACTACCCTGGGAACCAGGAAAAAAGGCAGAGGTTTCTGCTGTTTCATCATCTTGAGGTGCTTCAAGCAGCCCATGGAAGGATGAGTTCCCAGCACTGAGCTCCACAGCTTGGTCACCAGCTGAGGTGAATGTCTGTGGTTTCTGCTCCTCTCAGAGCAATCCCACTGCAGGCAGCTCCCACCATCCCTCAGTTCCTTACAAAACCTGACAAAACCACCACTTCTAGGACAGTTTTATGTGAGAAATGCTGCAGATGACCACTCCAAGGAAAAGAAATCTGTTTTAACCCACAAGACCTACATTTCTGTCTTTATTCAAGATTCTTTTCAGGCTAAGGTATGACTGACTTTGATTTAAAAAAAAAGGATGTAAGGGGATGTCAACTTATCAAAATTCTCCCCAAGCTAAAGGTTAGAAGCAGGCTCAAATAAGATGTTGTTCACTATAAATCTTAGGCCTTTAGGTGCTATTGAATGGTATAAAAACAAATACATTGATTACACAGCAGAATAATCTTGCCTCTACCTACTTGTCAAGTATTTGGGGTTAGCTTCCTTCTTATTTTTACACATTTGGGGGTTTGCTGTGCACATCAAGGCCATGTCCCAGTTATTGAATTCACATCTAAAAAAAAAAAAAGAAAAAAATCTGCTTAAACAACTGCATCTGCTGGCAAGGACAAAAGATGTTCTGTCGCTGCATTTTGTAAACAACATAAGGAGCAAAGCAGAGAGGATGTTGCAGCTGATGAACACAACCCAACAGCTGTGCTGAAGCCCAACCACCTGACCCTGCACAAAGCCTCTAACAGCACAATTGTGCTGGAAGAACTCACCTAAGGAGAGAGATCAGTCTGATCTTGCTATTAATTAGGTGTCTTTATGCAGTTTGTATTTTAATTTCAATGTATTTTAATGAGACAGCGGTGAAAGACCAAGCCCCCAAACAAATAAACAACCCAGAATGGATTCTGAAGGTCACTGCCCTTCCTCCTGACTTCTTCTCATTTTGATGCTTGGACTTGAAGGCTATTACAGCTCCCACAGCTTGACAGGCCTCAATCTCACCTGAAGATGAGCCACTGGGATGTCCACATCATCACCCATGTTTTAAGTGGTCTTTTCCTTAAACAACACTTTAATTGGAGTTATTGGAGATGAATGAGTTGTAAGAGGGCAGAAATGCAGGGAAATGTGCCAAATGTGGAAGACAGAGCTGGAAAAGGCAGGTGTGTATGGAAGGAAGCCCACAGACTCAGGAAAGATATATGCAGATGGAAACTAAAACAACTAAATGGATTGAAGGAGCGAGTGAGGAAGAAACTAGGAAAGATTTCATGAGAGATTCATTCTACAGGCAAAATCTGGAGAGATAAAAGCTCCTCTGGACCATGAGGAAGACTAGGAAAATGAAAGGTAAGACTGACAAAGAGAGAAGCTAAGGAAATTGCAGGCTATGAAAACACCAGAGGCTGAGTGGGAATTCCAAGACAATAGTGAAATAGAATTATGTGAAACAAGGGCTGTTGAACAGGAAACAAATGAAACAGAGGAGTGAACATCACTTCAAAATTTAGGGATGCAATTATGCTTTGGAAGAAAAAATGCAGAGTATGGACTGAATAGGTTACACAATACATACTTCATGTCACAATAGGTTGAGGGTGATGGCAGAAATAGATGATTACTTCAGGGGATTGCTGGATGATCCTTTCATGTTATTTTGTAGTCAAATCTGGGGAATAGGCTGAGCCAAAGGTGACCCTTGTTTTTACCCCAGGGGACAGCTAAGGTAGAAGAGGGGTGGTTCAGCAGGCAGACTCCAAGGAAGATGCTTATAGATTACATTAAACTAGAGAGGGCTTGACAGGATTGCCTCAGCCTTTTCCTAGAGAGAAATCAGGTTTACTTTGGATTCGATCTCAGAGTTGGGTGCAAACATGCCCTTTCAGACAACCTTTCAAAGCAGGGCCACTCCTTGCCCTGGATCAGCCTCCAGGCAGACCCGATTGTTTTCACCTTATCTTGGAAAAACTTTCCAGTTGGAGGCTGTCAATAGAGACTCAGGATGAATCCTGCAGACCATGATGCAACCCAGGTCAGACACTGAGCTAAAAGGGTGCCAGAAAAGGGAAGTAACCATGAAAAAACAACCAAACAAGCAGCACAGTGAAAGAATTAATTGCACATTCTGGTTCAGTTATTCTGGGAACAGACTGCAGCTTTTCACAATCATCATCACCATGTAACACAACCACTTTCTTTTTAACCACAGTTCTGTAGAAAGTAGATTAGGACAGCACAAATCTACCACCAAATATTCCAGAAAAGCAAAATGTGGTGTTTTTACACCAACTGCTCCCTTAAAGCCAAAGAGCAAGTTTTGAACATGCCTGTATCGTCACCAGTGATAAACAACTACAGTGTGTCTAATTCCCATGAACCTAGGCAGTCTCCTGTTTTGTTTCCATTTATGAAATTGATATTGAAAGAAAAGGCTAGAAAAATTATAGCCAGTTTGTTGTAGTAATTAGCAGAAGGAATTTACATTAATTGACACACTTACAGCAGTCACTGAATAAGAATTATAAATAAATGGGTTTTTTTTAAAAAAGCTTTTGGGAATGGATTTAGACTAGGAGGTCATTTAGGTGATAACCAAAACACAGACTCCAAAATTTCTGAACCTGGGGAGAGTAGATATAATTTTGAGATGAGGAATCCATCTGTGGCTTTGATTATATTAGGGCTTATTCTTTTTCCTTTATTTTTTTTTTTTTCTTTTTCTTTCCTTTTCTTTTTCCTTTTTTTTTTTTTTTTTTTTTTTTTTTTTACAAAAGGGAAATTGTTTAAGAGCAGTGTTTCTGACAAAAAAAGAAAAAAATTATATCACTGTTTAGAGTCTCAGGCTCTTTATGTGAAAAAGCCTGGAACCATGCTGTAAGTTTGTGCTTCCAAGTAATCACCTAGTTATAAAGACAACTCTGAAAAGAAACTAATGAAATTCCAAGGTATTCTAGGGTGGTTGTTTTATTCTGATCAGTGCTAGATTGCACTATTGACCAAGTGTCAGACACAGAGCAATCCAGTGATTGAATAAAAGTGGATACATAATCGGAGCAGAGAACTTTGCCAGGACTAGCTCTGTTCCTTTTCCTGTAATACCAAAAGAAACCTCTCTCATTTCACCTTTCCTTCTCTTTGTCATCCACACCCTCATTCTCCTGTAGAGTGCAAATACATTTCCATTGCTCCCCTCCTGTTTTTCCACTGCTTCCCTCAAATAAAATAACCCAAGGTGCCTTAGCTGGAGACACTGATGAAATATTTTCAGACCAGATATTAATCTGTTATCTGTTCTGTAGGTGTGAGATGTGATGAGGATGACAGAGGATCCTGCTCTGCAGGCCTTAAGTAATTTGAGCCAAAGATATTTAGATCTGTCTTTGGACACTGCAAATCAGTTATTATGGGAGGGGCAGAGCCCTTGGGAAACCTACCTTGAACCATATTTCAAATGCCAGGGGACTTGCATGAAAATTGGGTAATGAATGAAATTCTGATTGCAGAAAAATCACTTAGGGACGTGCCTGCTGTTGCATGCTACTGCTCTCTATGTAAACCCTAAATGCTTAATGATGTAAACTTTTGTACTGCAGATTTTGTAATGCATTCTCTCCTTCAGACTGATTTTCCCTCTTGGGCAAAGGGGGGTGTCGGCTGGAATACTAGTTTTGTCTGCTGGAAAAGGATAAATAATTCAGCAGCTGCTGTGATGGTTTAATAGCACACAAGACCAGGTGTGGAGGAAGTAAACTTTCTCACTGGGATGTCAGAGTTACCCTTACAGAGAAGCAACAGTATGTCTGGAGCTAAGCTGTTGCCAGGTCTTAAGTAACATATTAACTTCCCAAGAAGAGATGTCTTTGTCATTCCACCTAGAATTTATTATGCAGTTCTTTGTCAGGATTTAAGTTCCAGTGAAAGGAATTTCTTTCTTATCAAAGGCAGAAAGTCTGGACTCTACAGTTCTCCAACCCACGAACAGCATAACTTAAACCAGAGCCTCAAGATCCATCTGGGGCATTGCCTTTTTGGGAGAGCTTTTAAAATGTAGACATTTGAGGGTTCTTTCACCATTCCCCACCTTGAATGTCTGGGCTCCCACAGCTGAGTATCAGCCACCTCAGAGAGTTTTAATGATTTAATTTCTGAGTTTTAATCACTGCAGAGCTTTCCATCCATGCAGAGTTGAGCCACCTCTGGCAGGCGGTGTGGCACCTACTCACCTTTTCAGCTGCAGGCTATTCCAAAGACAAAACATGCATTTTGCTCTCCTATTCTAGTATGCATTATCAGAGGTGTGGAGATTAAGAAGTAAAGGGGGAGTGGGGAAAGGGCAAAATTGGAGATTTGAGCAGCTCAGAAGAAATACATGGAGAATTTAAAAAATGTAGGAGGAAAAGGAACAGTTTTCCATACTGGCAAATGGCACAGAATCCAGATGGGGCAGCATCACAACTTTTACTGATCACTATTTGGTATTAAATTAATCTGTTTCCTAAACTAAACCATGAACAGCTGAAGGTTTGATTAAGAGGAATTCTGTGTTCCTTGCTATATTTTTCTGTATGAAGGAAAAGATGTTTTATGAGAAGAAACCTATCCTCATTTTTTAGGCAGCTCTAGCTTTCATATTCAAATGCATAATGGAGACTTATTTTCCAAATAAAACAATATTTTCTTCCAAGCCTATTTCACTGACCAGGCACAGAAAAAAGTTGTGTTGTGGGCTTTTTGCTCATTTTGTTTTGTTTTGATGAATAAATATACGATTCCTCTTTTACAGACTGAAAAAACTGTGTATAAAATTGAAGCCATCTGCCTCAGACAATGACAGGAATGCTGGCGAGAGAGCAATACCTGTTGCCCAAATCTGTTGCTAAATTGCTAGTCCACAGCAATTTACTCTCTATGCCAACAATTTTATTTTTCCAGTATATCTTTTTATCCAGCACCCAGAGTAAAAGACCTGTGATCATTTTAGTGGCACACTAACCCTGAAATGCCATGAAACACCTGAGACAAAAGCCAAATATTTTAATTTTTCTATATTTTTTTTAATTCAGGGGATAAAAATAAAACAAGTATGATTAAAACACACTGAGATTTAGGAAAGGCTGTTCAATCAGTATAATTCCAGTTCCTACATCCTGTATTTCCCATCATTGCTTGAGACACAGGCATGGAAAAAGTAGATTTCTGTTTGCTGCCGCTAAGAGATGAATTAAGGTGAATCATAAGAAAAAAACAGGTATGCATTTATCTGAACTTCAGATTCACTGCATTATCACTCACTGTGTGTTCAATCTGAGGATACATGAGCAAGTGAATTCCCATAGCAAGAAAGTCACCAAAAGCAAGCTTTAAATACAAATTGAGACAGTTAAGAAAAGTACCCGGAGTATTGTGTAAAAAAAACATAATCCAACATTAGCACAACTACAATCAGTGAACCAGAATTTTTCTTCTATGTTATTTTTTTCCATCTGATGGCATTACAAGTATTCATTTTCATGTCTGTACCAGATCTGCTCAGAATTAACCCCACATTTCAGCGTAATGTTGTTTTATATGATTTTTTCTTATTGCATATGTTATCTGTTAAGTATTGTTATTGTATGTTATGGTTATAGCCCCTAAGTATGTCTAAATACAACGTATCAGCTTTCACTCCTGGGAAGCCAAATATGTCTGGGAATGTAGAGAGGAAAACAATGGATGGTGAGACTTGTAAATGTGGCAAGGATTGCAGTGTTGCTACTGTTGGTGTCTCCTAACAGGAATGGATATATAGGGACTTTTGTTCTAAACTGCTGTAAATCTATGTCCAGCTAAAATGAAATTTACCATGTATTTGGTTTTGGTTATATTCTTGTATTATAATATAATATTATATATAATATA
>NC_031773.1:66523869-66533217 GCF_001522545.3 Parus major
TATTATATTATATTATATTATATTATATTATATTATATTATATTATATTATATTTTTGGTTATATATATTTGGTTATATTCCCTGGTCGGCCAGGGACATCCACAGAGTATTTATTTCTTTCTCTAGTGCTGAGGAGTATCATAGACCTGGGGAGTCACAGAATGGTTTGGCTTAGAAGGGACCTTAAATATCATCTTGTTGCCATGCAGGGACACTTTTCACTGTCCCAGGTTGCTCAAAGCCCCATCCAGCCTGGCCTTGGACACTTCCAGGAGCATCCTGGATGTGATGGAGCATCCACAGCTTCTCTGGGAAACCTCTGCCAGGGCCTCACCACCCTCACAGTAATTAATTTATTTCTAAAATCCAGTCTAAACCTGTCCTCTTTCACTTTGAAGCCATTCCCCCTTGTCCTGCCACTGCATGACCTTGACAAAAGTCCCTCCATCTCTCTTGCTGGCTCCCTTCAGGTCCTGCAAGGCTGCAAGCAGGTCATCCCAAAGATAATATCTGTGGGTATATGAAAACAGTAAATGTAAACTTAATTTCTAATTTGTTACTAAAATGGAACAACTTTTATTTAAACCCCAGGAATGCCATCCACTGTGAGCCCTTACCAGAAATTAATTGTGTGACTTCACTGGGGAAGTCACTGGTTCTACTAATTTATTTTTTATTTCATGAGAGGGAAACAGGTAAACTGAAATATATGCATTTGTACTCTATCTCAGAAAACAAGAAAGAAGAGTGATAAATATATGGGGTCCAACAAAAGTTGAATGACAAAACTGAGGTATTTTTTTAATGACAAGTTTCAGAGACATTGCACTAAAAGTAGGCAGTTTTTGAGGGGGGAAAAAAAAAAACAGGCAAGAAAAGATGTATCTCAGAAGTGAGCCTTTAATTAGGTACATAGGGGAAGAGGTTGAATATCAATTTAAGCTTTAATGTGTCTCTCTACCAAAGAGTAACCAACCTCTTTGTATGGGTGTTCAAGGGCAAACATCTAATTTCTACTGGTGTCAAGGACAGGCAAAAATCTCAACATCTCTCTACAGTAAGTGTTTTCTCTGTAGACATAAGTATCACCAGGTCCAAGGGAGTGACTCCATGTGTCACAGACTGCCTAATGGGCTGATGCCAACAACCTTTTCCACACTATCAGTGCTGGCCTCACAACCCCGAGCAAGTCTTTTAACGTGCACCTGCCTCAGTTTCCCCACCTGCAGAAGAGTGGCGACATTTATTGCAACAGAGAAATAACATCAGGCTGCTGTCACGTCGATAAGTGGCTCAGAGATCCCTGAATATATGCTAACTTGGCACAAAAGTGTGTATTTACAAATGAAGATGTATTCCATTGTTATGAATATTGTGTATTACAGGCTGCTTGCATTATCAATTTAACGTAGACGAAGATTCAATCAAAGCTGTTTAAGACCTTGAAAAAGACGCTGCTCTGTGTACATTCTGATAGGCCAAGTGTTGATTCAGCCTACAGGCACACACAAATAATATCTGGAGTCATTAGGGTCTAGCTTTTTTAAAAAGCAGTTTTCAAACTTTGAAAAATCCTTTCTATGTGTGATCTGTGAGTTGCCTTCTACATTCGGAGCTGATAAAATGCAGGAATGTTCACATTCATGAGACAATAGCTCTGACTGAATGCTGTAAAATGAAATAGTCTCTTTCAGTTTTTCCTTTCAAAAGGAAAATTGCATAAATAATACATTTGGGCCTTGCAATACAAAACAAGCACAATAGCTACTTTACAGCTTTCATCAAAATGAAGGCCATCTTTTTCATTTATATTATGAAACTGGTAATACAATATCATCATCTCCGATTGGCTGAAATCACCTAGACGGTGAGCTCTCCTTTCCAGATAATGCCACTCACTCCCTGTGTCAATGGAATGTGGAATGGTGGGACATATAAGACAAATTTTTTGTCATTGGTTAGCAATGAAGCTTAAAAAAAGTAATAATGGAGATTTATTGAGGAATAAGCAAAGCTTCCCAGTGAAAAAGAGTAAGACAGTATCTGAAATGTTTCTGTATTCCCTGTCAATATTTTGCTTCTATGTTTGTGTTCCTCTGCTTTCTTAATACGATCTTTTTTCAAAGGGGAGAGAATATGCAATGATGGAGAGGGTAGCTTACTTTCAGAAAGACTCTGTGATAAAAGGTGTATCCTTAATTTCTGAGTTGGCTTTAGACAGATGTCACTCCACAGGGAAAAAAACAAAACAAAACAAATATTTAGGAGGTGTCCCAAAGGGGCAGGTGGTAGAGCTGGAGCAGTTTGTGCTCCATTCCCCCCATCCAGAGGGGTGTTTTGCCTGCTCCCCACTCTCAGCTAAAGCTCCTTCTCTGACAGCTGTCTTTGCCTTCTCCACTCACTCTGTTCCTTGCCTTTCATTTATTGACCTCAGTCTTGGACTAAACCTGACACCAAACCAAACATGGAGCATGACTAATCACACAAATCTATTCACAGCCCTCCTCAGGGAATTCTCAAGCCCTCGTAGCAACAGTTATTTTGCATTTCCCCAGCTCTTTCCTGTGCCACGAGAGAAAGTGACATCATGTCTGGGTAAGGAATGATTCTTTCATATGATCATTGCTCTACCCTTCATTTTCTATCTCCATTGTAGTGGCATTCTTTATTTCTCAGATGTATTCACAAATTACACATCCTGAGCTGATTTTTCTCCCTCACGGTGACCTTTCAGAATAGGATGTGCACCCAGAATGAAAACCAAAGTGAAAACATACCAACAGCTTAGATGTCAGCTGAGACAGACATTTGGTAGGGAAACCTCTTTGGCTGCTGAGACCATGTTGGTATTTTCTGACAAGTCTAATTCCAATCTACTCCTGCCCACAAAGCATTCCACTTGGAAACAGGAGTAAACTAATTGTTAAATATACTGGCCTTAACATGCATCAGATATACAGAACATTTCACCAACCTTTCCCAGGCAGCTCTCTACTGAAGCTACACATCTAAATGTTGTGGAAGTAGCAAAACCATCTCAGCATGAGCAGTATTTTGTTCTTGGAGTGGACATTTCATCTTGCTGTATGTTTGCTAGGCCTTCCTTTGTCAGACTGGCATATGCAGAGTCGCCTTTGGGAGTCCCTGGGTTTTGTCCAAGGTCTTTGACTACACCTCATTAGACCTTGACAGGATTCACTGTACTAAGGCATCCCACTGGCTATTTAGAGACCAGCACGATGTGCCAAGTTAAAAACAAGACCTACCTGACCTATGTGACACAGCAATTCCTTGAGAATAATTTCTCCATTACTGTGCCTTGACTTTTCCCACTGTAAAATGAAATTTGGCTGCTCTGTGAGTGTTTTGAGCATGACTTGCCATTTTTATTGATGGCATTAGGCCAGATATTGTTTAACTAAACCCCAGTTGTGTTTGAGATGGGAGAGTGTGCTACTAAACTTCCATGGTTAGTGCAAACCCTACCGAGAGCTCAGTTTCTTCTGCACTTAATCACTCTCTCATTGATTTACAATTCTATTTTCTGCAAGGACAGACTTCCCTTGTTGTGTTTATTGAATTCAACAGTATGGGTTCATAATCCTTCTCCTTTCTCATTTTAACATTAGAGAGAGTGAAAGCTTCTCACTTTCAAGCTGGGAGCTTTCAGTTCCATCACTAAATGCAGCTGGAACAGAAATTCCTACCTTTATAAATTGTATTTTCCCCATCAGATGAGCAAACCCAAATCTTCTGTGCAGGCACTAAATTCAGACATTCTAAATCCACATCTGGAAATTGAACATTGACACGTATCTTCTGGGCAAAGCTGCAGCTATTAGATGTTATTTGAATGCCAAGGTCAACCATTAAAATTATTCCCTCTTCCACATCATTATAATATTGTACTACAAATGTCATCAGGATTGTGACATGGATTGTAAGACTATAACATTAATTTTCAGCTGGTTTGCAATTATATTTCTTTCACTGTGGAAGTGTTAGCTGTGATTTGATAAAGAATAATGCTGTGTCAGTACCTGGGAAGGAGAATTGCAGAGGAAAGATCCCAGGTACTGAGAATTCACCAGGAGAGCTACGTTCCTTGAAAAAATCATTTTGGTCCAGGTCAAAAACCAACATGTGTCTGTTGAGGTATAAAGCTAAAATGTACATGATCAAATAACCCATGGACCATTTCACAAAAGGTACTTGCAGCACATTTCTGGTTCTGTAGATATTTCTCCTCTGTCTCATTGGACACAGCATTCTTCACTCTTGTACCAATCCCCAGCGTGGTGCTGAGGCAGAATGTCCTGGTTCCCTTTGCTCTCACTTCTTCTCTGGGCTCTGCAGTTGCAAATTCTGTCCTGGTGTGGAGACCACAGCACAAACACGGGTATTTCACCATGAGCTCGAGTCACTTCTGCTCATCCAAAAGCTCTTTCAATGCTCACTCTTAGCAAGAGCCATAAAGTAAAGTGGCAACAGAGAGGGAGTTGGCTGGGAGTAGCCAATGCCCTTGAGGGAGGGGAAAAAAAGGGTCTTTGAAGACTGGTTGTAAACAGTATCTGAGCACAGGAGGCTTAAATCATGTTAGATGTGTACTTGTCCATTCTGCTTGATGTCAAACAAGAACCCTTTTCTTCTTACCTCTATGCTTATGGGTATAGGAACATGTGATGGCTATGTCCCTGTTGAGGAGGAGACAAGAGGACTCCTTGATTCAAGGAGTAACCTGTTGCATGCAAGTAAAACCTTACAAAGGGGAGGCCTTGTAAAATCATGGCTCAGTCCTGCTACTTAGGCTAAGCAGAAGAGGGAAAGAAGGACTTAGCAGAATTAGAGGTTAAAAAAACCCCAAATTATGTAACCACCACGTGCTCACATTGTGGTGTACAGTGATAAATTGCATTATGTTTGTTATGATTTAAAAGTGTACAACTGATAACTGGCTAACTGCTTAAAAAAGCTGGGTTTTTGCAGTAAATGGGCTCTCCTTTACACCTGCCTGAAGAACCTGTGTCACTACAGACCCTCACTTCACAGTAACCTTGAGATGAAGCTCAGTGTGGAGGGTGGACACTTCATGCCCAGTGAGAAGAAGTGGTTTTGCAATCAGCTGCACAAGCAGTCGTGTGAAAACCTTTCCCTTCTCAAACAGGAGAGGCAAAAAATGTTTTCTTTTTTATACAACTCAGCACTGTTACCACTCCCATGTTTTTCCCTGTTAATGCTAATTCCAAAGAGGGAAACTGCAAGGCAATAGTGAAATACACTTCCAATTTTTGTATCCTATGAGCTCCTTGGGGTTTTGATTGCATCCTCTACTACTACTTCTTTACATCCTACTACTGCTATTACTTACTCACCTCCTAATCATCCTGAAATGATGATAGTGGTTAACAGCAGTTAACCAGCTCTCCTCTAAAAATACACTATTTGATTGTGTAACACTTAGGAAATGTGAAGACAAATAACTTAATTACTCTGCACTTGATCTTTTCATACCTCAGCGTCGTCCCTTCCTGAGGGAGAGGCCAGAGCTCGAGGAGTGAGGAGGAAATAGGTTACAAAAATTTCTGAGTGTTAGCCTGTGAAAATCCTGGTGAGTGGGTATTAATAGCAAGCAGTCAGCTCAGGGAGGAGACAAACAAAACTGAATGCATGCGGGGAAAAAAAGTACCTCCTGAAAAGCACAATAAATTGTACTATGAACCCTCCAGCCTTTAAACAAGCCTGTGACATAGTAAACCTTCTGTTACTCCTCGTAGCAAAGGTTGTCAACTCTCCTGTTGTGGCACACATGCAAAGGTTCTGTCTGAACAGCACTTCAGAGTCTGAGCTGCCAGCAGTGGGGTCCAGGCTCAGCTCAGGCTCAAGGGACAAGCCAAAAAATTGTGTCCCATCTCTGCTTGTACAACTGCCTTAGACAAAAAAACCATAAAGAACTGGAGAGGCAAGGAGAAAGTAACCCTAACCCAGGGTTAGGGAAAAGGGAGAGGAGGAGTTGGCAGGACCCCAGAGAGCTGGCAGTGGTTTCTGGAGGCACTTGGGTAGTGGTTAGGTGACCAAGAGGTGATGAACATCAGGGAGGAGGCAAAGGTGAGAGGGATACAAGAGAGACTTGGCATCAAAAGGTGCAAACCACTGACCTAACACAGAACTGTCTTTCAGCAATTGTTTCTCAGTCTCTTTAGTGGACTTATGATTTTCAGTTTTCTTCAACTTTTCAATTCCAAACATTCAAGTTTCTTGTGTAACAACAGGCAAACTCTCATCTAACAAGATTAAAGCCTTTTGTCCTTAAACACCACTTTAATCAAGTCTTCAAAGTACAAAACTTGTTGCTTTTATTAAAAATATGGAATGCATTAAGCTTTCCCCTTAAGCTCAGTTAGTTGGTTCATTAATTTGGTTTAGACACTTCAGTTGGTAAAGAAATTTAACTTTCCATATTATTTTCTATAGCCTCATGAATAGCCTTGCTTTTTTTACCTCTCTGCTCTCTTTCTTAACCTCCTTGGTAAACCTGAGTGGCCAGCAGGTTAGACTTCCACCTAGGAGGAGCTTCACTCACTTTTAGTGCTAAAGGTGCAGGTACCAAAGACCTCAGAACAACAGGTACATCTCAGGGCCCAGAGATGAGAGGGAATGCATCCAGTCCTTCCAAACCCATCATCCCCTGCCAGGTCACACAAAGTGACTGCAATCTATCCCACAGTCCCTGCACTTTTATTTGTCCAACTGCTCAAAGGTGACAAAGGGTTAAGTCTCTGGACAGATGTCTTCAATGCAGACATCATTCATTTCTTCTCAAAGAGATATTAGAAGTGTCCACTAAATTTCCATCCCTATTTCTGCAATCTGTGGGTCCTTCAAACAAAGATACTTGCTCTCAAAGCCTCTGAGAATTTCAAGATACAAAATTCAGTCAGAATATTTTGTGTATCTCCTCACCTCTGCTCCAAATTCCTTTAAAGAAAGTGCCTTTTGACTACAAACTTGTTCTTAGCTCGTGTATTTCCTAGCATATATTTTTATACCTAAAATGCACATAAATTGTATCAGAATTGTGTTTGCTGGAGAGAGAGATCATGATTATCCATACTGAGGATCACACCACATAAATGAACTAGTTTCAGGACCCAGAACCTAGTTCAGAGCAGGATTCCAAACTTGGTGCTCACTTTGGTGCATCCTCCAGGGCTCCCTGACTCCAGAGGGTGTCCAGAGAGGACAGTCATTTGAAAAACTAAAACTAGTGAAAGCAACCACTGGCAAAGAACCTGCTGTTGAAATTCTGGTATCAAACATCATCCATTTCAATTCACAAAGCCACTTTAACCCCTGGGTTACCCACACCAGCTTCACCCAAGTGGTCACAGGTTCTCTTTCACCCCTGTTTTCCTCTAAATGTGTAGGTCAGACAACAAAGATAAGAGACAGATAAAGACACAGGTAAATAGTTGCCATTGTGAGCTATCTGAAACCAAACTGGGCTGAATTTCTTGGAGACTCTGTATGTGGTTATTGTGGGATAAATGCCATGAAGCTTTTTTTTTTATTTTTGGCCTTTGGTCTCATAATCTTCCAGACACTTTAGAGATGTCCATCACCATGTCAAAGGCAAAAAAACCTCAGCCTTTCAAGGAAATTCTCATCCTGGACATGTGCTATCATAACACATCAAGCAGAAGGCCATGAAAATAGTGGGCAGGTGCCCATAAATACAAGATTTTTGGGGAAAAAAAAGATAAAGGGCATCTACTGGAAAGGGACATTCTGTATCCCCATTTCCCTGGTTATGCTGTGTTTAAATCAGAACACTTCTCCACTTATTCCAAACTAATTCTGAAAATACTATATATTCTCTGTTTACTTTCCTGTCTTTGCTGTGGGTGGCTGAAAATGGTTCACTTCCAGGTGAAACCACCTAACCTTTTGACTTCAGTGTTTTTACATAAAACCCACCTCATTCTCTGATCAATACATCAGCCACCTCCAACACCAGCTCACAGAAAAGACTGGAGTGCAGCTTGTACCTCAAAAGCTAAGTATGAAAAAAATTAACAAGCAAGAAAATTAAATCATTAAAACTCATCATTATTTTGCCCAAAATATTTCATCATAATACTTCACTCTCTCTTGCTGCTCTAGACCGCAAAGCACGTTGCTCAGGATGATAAATTACATTATCTTCATTTTACAGATGGGAAACTGAGGCAAAGGAAAGCAAATAGACTTTCTCAATGAATTGATAATAGGAAACTTATTTTCTGACTCTCAGTCTGGCAGTCTATTCAGTAGACTATCCTGTCTTTAATTCCTATTTGAAAAGGGTGAAAGAAATAAATGTGCTGTTATGTTAGCTTTTGCAAATCCATTTTCCCTTAGCACCAAGACAAAAAAAAAAAAGAAAAAAAAAGCAAGAGTCAAATGCTTAAAATAGTTAAAAATATTAAAGCACACAATAAGACTATTTAGTTGCATTTACAGCTGGCAGGAGACTCTGACATCCTATTTTTATTTTATATTTTTTATAGCTAAAGATTTCATTGTACTACCTGAAAATCATGGTAGTTTGCCGACAAGCTTGCAGCTTCAAGTGCTCATTTTCAAGCCAACTGTATTTGAAAACAATGTTTGGCACTGAAAATAAGCAGAGATATAAGAAAAATATTAAAATCGCTATGGGAGTGACAGGAAAAAATGGAGTGAGACAGATTCCTCCAGCCTGATCCTTTATGATTCTTTTCTAGTTATTGAGTATATAAATTTCAATCCCCTAGTACAGCTGAGGGGGGAGAAAAATACATGATTATCATATCACTCAAAGCTGCACAACTTTAAAATCAGCTCCAATATAAATTCACTCTCTATAAAATGACTTTTAATATTCTTTTCCTTAACATAAGTATTAAATTTTGTATGATTAAAAATTTATTTACTCTCTCTTCCTTAATTTAGATTTTTATTTGTTAGCATTGCCATTCCCATCTGATCTCAACAAAATCTATCTGTACTTTATGGCAAGAGCATACCACTACCTGTGACACATCACTGGGATTTGAAAGCTAAGCCTTAAAGCAAATTAAAAGTGACCACTCCAACCTGGTGGCTTAGACCACGTGCATTATGCTGCGGTTTCACAAAGGGAGAAAGGGGAGGAGGCAAAGGAAGTGAGAATCCTTTCCCTGGCTTGGGAAAGCACATGTGAAAGCTCCATGTCTACTCTACACATTGTGACCCACTGGAATTTTGTCATGTTAACTTGTCATGTTGGTTATTCAGGGTCTGAATGCATCCCAAGAAAAAATAAAATAAAATTAAATTAAATTAAAAAA
>NC_031773.1:66533418-66550918 GCF_001522545.3 Parus major
CAAGACAAGGTAGCTCCACCTGTGCCTGTACCAATTACAAAAATTAATTTAAAAACCCCTAGCAACGTAAAAACTGCTATGATCTATGATAAAATATGGTCAAGTAAATGCTGGCAGGAACATGGCCATAACCACCAGTGAACTAATATCCTTTACAGTCCATGACAGTTGTTTTGTGAAATTTCTTGGCATTTGTCAGTACTTGTATTTTTTTCCAGTCATTCACTCTTAACTTGAATTTTTTGTGCATGTTTTTCAGTGGATGATAAGGGAATAGGAGGAGTGAATCATTTTAATCTAAGAGTCGTTGACTGAAAAGGTGTATAAATCAGATGGTTTAATTGTTTAATATTCCTGCTCTCTGTGCCCTACACACATTCACACTGGCACACTACATCACCAACCACAAATTATATGGGTTTCAGAAAAACATAAGGAAGGTGATATTGGAATATATCCTTCTGACCCAGCATTATCCCATGCCCACCAGCAGTCTCTCAAGCAGAGGAAACCATGACATTTCCCAGGTAAAGCATCCCAGCTCCCACTTTCCCCCACTCGTGCTGTTCCCACATCCCAAAGATGGTGTGGACTCTCCCTCCATGCTCTGGCCTAGCAGGATTTGGAATGCACATCAGCTTTTACTGTCTGCCACACGCTGCAGTAATGCTGATCAAACTTTTTCAGCTGTGAAGGAGTGCCCATAAAAAGTGCTGGCTATAAAAATGCACCCAGGTGGATTGTTTGCAGGTTCCATCAGTCTAACCTGGAGGGACCAGCGTGGCTGGCTGACACATCACCGGCCTTCTGCTCCCCTTCATACCTTACCATGAAAGATTTAAACATGCTCCATAGAAAAGTCAGATTTTGAAATACTAAACTCCTACTCTGAATGGAATAGCTTCCCCTGCCCATCAGGGAGAGGGTCCACATTAAAAAGAGCTGATGATGCCTCTTCTGGAACAGCAGCTCATTCAAGTCCCAATAAAGACCACCAAGAAAAGCCCAATTTGAAGTCAATGTCCACATTTTCACCTTAATATAAGCTGATTTTGGCTTACTGTCTCTATGTACAAGTAATATCAGATTTGTCATGGAGTCTTTATAGAAGATATATTTTAAGCCCTCTAAACTGCATGAAAAACCCAAGGATTATTTTTAAGAGCTATGCTCTTTTTCTTTCACTGATCACTGTTAGAGCAAATCATAAAGGCTGAACCATTCTTGCCAGCTTTATTGTTTGCACATATTTTAAATAAAACTTTTATTCTATTTTAAAACACTTTGATGTTACTTTTCATGCATCTTTTTTCCTTTATAAGAATATTATAAGAAATTATTTTGGGCAACACACCAATGTGGAATATCCACATTGCTTTAGTGTGTGAAGGATGCTTCTGAGAAGGTGCAAAAGAACAATTCCCTTCCAGCCCTCGAAATGTGATTAAAATATAAACTGAATATTCTTAGATGGAAATTAGTCCAATTGTTTAACAGTCCAAGTGTTTACATCCAATCCAACAGAAGATGCTTTTATTTCATGTCACTTGGTTTTAGACCAATGAAGTGTACAAGTCCTTTTGAGGCAATTATGCACAATTTTAGGTATCACACAGGTAGATAATAATCCACTCCCATTCTTCAAAAATCCTCAGGTCATTCAGGCCATACCATATGCTCCTGATATTCAACAAATAATTCAGTCTGTGTATCAGCCTGGGAAAGAGGAGGCTGTGGTCTGACCAAATTGCAGCCTTCCACTGAAGGGAACCAACAAGAAACATGGGAAAGACTTTTTACAGGATGATGTAGTGACAGGACAAGAGGGAATGGCTCCAAAATGAGAGTGTAGGTTCAGATTAGACATTAGGGAAAATTTCTTTACTGTGCTATCTTGGACAATGGTCCAATGTCATAAATTACACTGCAAAGATACAATAATTAATATTCCAAAGACAATGTTGTCCCCAGCCTTAAACTGGGGTGGGGAGGGGGATGTGTGGAATTCAAGCCTAAGCTGTGTAATGTGATGAAACACTGAGTGAATGTGGTGACCTTAAAATGCCCCTGGAGAGGGCCAAGAGCAAGGCAAGTTCTCTAGGAAGGAACCTGAGCTCGAGGGTTTGAGACTACACTGGATGGGATATGAAGGGACTAAGACTAAAACTACTGTGAAATTTCTGCATCCCTGCACACAGACCCCAAAAACGTGGGTGCAGGCAGGTGCTGGATGACACAGTCATCACGAGGAGCCTAAAGACAAGATATTGTACAAGTCATAACTGCACGTGCAACTCAGTGCCATGATCTTTTCTTGACATGGTGGTGCTTGATCATAGGTAAATATATAAATGGAAATATTTCCAAAATAAATCAAAAAATTACAATGTAATAGCAAAACAGGTTGGGCTGATGAATTTTAAAAATAATTACAGTGTGGTATTAAATATTTCATTCTCTTACCAGTGTAGGGTAAGATGACAGCTAGGAGATGAAATTTTAAAGTTCAGTCTATCTATCTATCTAGCTACAGCAACTATCTCGGCATTTACACCGTGGTCATCACTGCTTTATCTAAGGAGCTATCAGAGCAGTTGTGAACTGGGGAGTTAAAAGAAAAGACCTCTTTTTATCTCAAAGGTCATGTGGATGCTATAAAAATACGGATATGCAGTTCTATAAAATCTTGCAGGTTAAAAGGTCCATCTATTAAAACAAAACACGTGTGCAGATTCGTGTTTCCCTGCTCCAGCCTCACTGCAGGGACACAGCTGAGCTGTGCTGGAGAATGTGGGTTCCCCTCACTGGGGAGGAAGCAGCAAAATCTAAGAATGTGGGAGGTGACATCCAGGACACCCCTTTATTAATTTCAATTAGTACTATTCATGCTGCTTTGCTGGTTCAGTTTAAGATATGCAAATAATAGAGAACGTCTCATCAGGGAAAGCTGATCCACCTCTTGTCCTCAATGGGACACCCAGAGAAATTCAGGCAGCAGCAGTTCCCCATCCCATGGAAAATAATCCAAGGGTCTCCTCCACCTCACCCACACTCTTGTTCCAGGCTTGCAAAATTTCTCCTTTGAAAGGCAGTCAAACTCTCACTGCTTGCAAAAAAATGGGAAATGTCTTCTCCTGCATTTCATGAATCTGGTCAAATGCAGAAGGGAAAAGCAAGGGGAAAGCAAGAGAGTATTATTTTAATGCAAATATTACCCTCCTCTTTTACAGTCTTTATCAAACAGGCTTGACACTCAATAACCCAATTAGGTAAATGGAAATTTTTACTCAATTTATGGCTGTATAATCAGGCATAGTAAGGAAGAAAGTGACAATGCAAATGGGGAAGATATCAAGGAGATTTTGTTCCCATTGTCAAAAGGTTTACAACTCCCTAACAGAGACATGTTGAAAAACCTTAATTTAATCTGCCCCAATTATTAAAAAGCATCTGTGAAGAAATTTATTTGAAACCAGTAACTTGGTGAATGAACAGAAATTCACCCAGTTTTCAGAAATACTAAGATCCCATACTCCCACTGATTTCAATCAAGCCTTAGGGAAGTTCATGATATGGGAAAACAAAATGTCCACACACACAGAGGGGAAAAAAAAAAAATAAAAAGCACTCTTGTGTTATGACATTAAATTCTAGGTCTAATGTTGTGCTGGGAATAGTTATTTACACTGCTGGCAAATTTCATATCAGAAATCCTAGTCCACTGAGAATACTCTCCCCAACACTCTTCCCCCCCCCCAAAAAAAAAAACCCTAAAACACTATACATTTAAAATGCCTCTGTTTTTTTCTATGTATGAAATTTCATTAATTGAATTCGTAACTACCTACATATATATAAATTTATAGGTCTATGTACAGAAATATCTGGCTATATATCATGTGTGATGAAGTGGAACTTCACATGCAGACATAAACCCTGTACTGTTGAGGCATTTGTGTTGATCTGAGTCCATTTCCTGTTGGTAACAAAAGTAAAATCTCAGAGCACTTATTTGTCTATTTACCTATAGATTTAGGTTCCCTACTTCTCATACTCTGACAGTGTTTCCCAGATCAGGTAGCTGAGTCACAGAACCAAATAATTCTCAAAGATCAGGAAAGCAATATAAACTTCTGGTAATATCACAAGACAGGTTAAACTTACATGATAGATTACAGTGACATACCCAAATACTGGGTTATGCAATAATACTTTTGGTAGCTAGGCAACTTTTAAAAATCCTTCTGGTTAATTAATTCAAAGTCACAGAGACTTACATTTCTAAGTAACTTAACTACTTCTGAAATGTTTCCTAGCCTAACTTGTCAAAATGCATGCCATAATAAACTTGAGCCAGTTTAAATCCTGAAGTATCTTTCTGATGTTTAAACAGCTGACTGTTTCACTGCTACCTTTTCTAATTAAACTGTACATTCTGCAAATAGCAATGTGACAAAACATGCTAATTGCTAATGTTTGAGTGACCTCCCGAGACTGGCCATATGTTAGGAAACTCTGCTTAGCAGTGACTCGTTTGTGTGCTGGATTTGACAGGGGCTTTATGGAAATGGAAAAGCCAAGTGTTCACTACTCCTGGAATGGGACTAATTCTGGACTGCTCAGTGCATTTAAAAATATGGATTCCATCTGCAAAAGCAGGCTGACTCCATTCCCACTGCAATCAGTGACTATAGGTCAACGCTTCATGCTTTGGAAAAACCTCACTGTGACAATCACAAAGGATTCACTTCCTAATGAGAAGTTCCCCTCTGAGCCCTAGTACAACTTGGATCAGTAACTCCATGATCACACTGGTGCTCTCACACTTTTATAGGGCTCCAGTCTTTAAATAAGTGCCAGCAGAGGCCCTAACACACTTCTCTTATTCCTTGCTTCTATGGTCAGCTTCTTCACAATTCTATACTGCACAAGATAAATACAGCAGATGCAATTGTTATATCTAAAGTGCCAACTAAATACAACCCCAGCAGCGTAAAGTAAATGCAAAGGCCATTTAATGCATTTTCTTGGGTTTGTAAAGTAACAGTAGGTGTTTGCTATAGTAAAACCCAAAGCATCTCAAGCACTCTGGTAGCAAGTTACCACTCCCTTACCTTTCCTTGGAGCATCTGCATCGTGTTACATTTGATTCCTCTGTTTCATAGCAGAGTGCCCAATAAAGCCATGCTGGAGTTCCCCTAGTGTCATGAGAGGGAGCTGATTGTCAATGAAACAACTTTGCTCCTTTAATGTTCACAGTGTGAACCTGCAGGTAATGCTTTTAATGTGAGCTGGGCATTTTTTGGTGGTTACTGTACTTTGGAATCAGCAGAAAAGTGTTTGATGTTTAGCTCTATCCAGTTTTGTTCCACTTGCTCAAATGGCCATCCTCTTCATCCCCCTCTCAAGGTTTGTGACCCAAAGTCCAACCACTGCCAAAGTTTTAAAATTTACTCTACAAATGGAATTACATGCCAAATAATTAGACCCATAGGAGAATAATTATTTTCAAAAGGCAAGCCAAAAGGCATGGTCTTCACCAGCCTCATTGCACCTATTATTAATCTGTGCTAATATAACACTAAAAATCAGCACAAGACGGAGTAAGGGGAAGAACAGATTTGGGGGTACAAAGGAAGGAAACCAGTAGAGAAAAAGGAGAAGGAAAAGTGAAAGTACTGTATGATATACATTAAGAGATTAAAAGGAAAAGCCAGCAGTTGTTAGCATTCAACCCTAATATTATATTTTACCAAAGAGAGAACTAAAAGACATTAACTCATGTGTACTTTCTGATTTGTAAGTGTCATGCTAAGGGTTAGAAGATGAACAAGTAAAGGATAAATCTATTTGGAAACTGTTGTTTGAACTTCCTTAGCATGTCTTTGACAGCAAAGCCAGTCCTTATAAACTCTTCCTACAAGGACTTTAACAAGACATTTTAAAGATAAATGCTCACAAAATATTAGCATAGAGAAAAATTGGAATTTTTAATCACGAAAATTTTCACTTGAAATTTAATTCTAAAGCTTATAAGCATCTGTCTGACAAGAATTCACTCCTATGCCATAAGAAAATAGAAATAACTTGAAACCAAACTCACAGTCATTATTTCACAGGTTATCCATATGCTGAAACAGAGATGTATGAAAGCTATGTGAAGCTATGAATACACTTAGACTATGTACAAATAATAATCAGAAGGAAAGGTTAAATTTAAATAATTATTCATTGCAGCAAAATCAGGCCCTACTCTCCATAACATGTTTCTGGAAAATATTTTTGGATTAAGTTCTATGATGATGAGCTTTAATTTCATCTTGCATGCATAGTTTGGTTTAGTTGTCAATAATTTTAGCTAGTCTCTTAACAACTAGCATCACAACTTCACTGCACTTCTGCATTTGTCACCTGAAATAAATGTATCTTTTCCTCTTTAATCCCTCCTGTTCATTGAGGTGTCCCACATCTTCATTCTCACAAAGAATGGGGAAGTGAGGGGAAGAGATTTTTGTACTTTCTACCTTGTTTCATTTTTATCAATACACTTCAAGCTTTCAGTTTCACAGAGGGTCTCAGCAGCCAAATTCCTGAAGCACAGATGAAGAGATCACATCCTGAATTATGGTCGTTATTACAGAATTTAGTGAAGTGACCATCATAATTGCAGGTGTTCCCAGCAAGCAGTCTAAGCTTGCTAGGCTATTTCTCCAGATTCAAACCTGCTTTAATTTTTTTATAGAAAGTATTGACTCTTCAATATCAGGTGTTCCCCACCCCATATCCAATATAATATTGGATAGGTCCATAATAATAGGACCTTCCACCCCAGACTATTTTATTCCCTGATTAACCTCTTCTCTTAGGAAATGTAGACACTCAACCAGTTCACAAGTCCAGACCCCTCCTCTCCTCTCTGTCTCAGTGTCCCTTCTGGAGTTTCCACTCCAACCACCCAGGCTAGCTCGACACTGTTGACCTGCAGGCGGACACCCCTCCGAATCCTGGGAATCAGAGGAATGGCTTGATGGAGGAGACCACAGTGACAATGGAGGAGGAAGGAGTCAGGCTCTCTTGAAGGGCAAAGTCCAAGGTTTATTGAGTCCCCACAGGGACCTCTGACCTCAGGGATGCTGCTCCAGGAGAGCCCCCAAAGCAGGGATGACAGCAACTTAAATTTGGGGGAGGAACCAGGGGAGGGGACAGATCACAAACCAATGGGAAACAAGGGGGCAGTGTGAAGGGATCAGAGGGACATTGGAAAGAATCAGTGAGGAAGGTTCAGGGATAGACTTCCTCTGTCTCTGCCCTATCACTTGATGACCCTCCCTGAACTTTCTAGAAGCTGGGAGGAGTAGCCCAGTGACAGACAGGGCCCAGAGGGGAGGAACAGGGATCATTCAAGAACAAGAGACAGGTACAAGGCTGGATTGACAACTGGGGAAGGAGGGTACAACTTAATAACAAAATCAGACAGAAGAAGGGAACAAACCATTAATGTCACAACATGGGGAGCAAATTAACAACACAACACCTGCCCAGGTCAGGAGCTGAGCCAGTTTCCTTCCCATGGGTGAATCACCACCACTCCAGACTCAACACCCCCCATTTGTAACCAAGCACTGTGACCATGACCATGGCTCTGTCAGAAGGTCAATAATAACTTGATCAATAATAACTTGGTTGTCAGCTTTGGCTTAGAACTCTAAACCTCACGTTCAAACTCCGTCCCAGAGCTGAGATCCACTTTGTTTTACATCCATGTCAATGACTTCCCAGTTATGGCAACTGGCTTTCCCTCTGGCCTTGACCTTGTGCAAACTTGTGCAAATATTCCCTTTATATTCACACAAAACCCTGCTGTGAAGTCCATTATCTGAATCCCACTGTTTTAGGATGGGCCCACGTAATTTCTCTCACTGTGCTCTTTGGTTCCTCCTTTCTGCTGTGTCACACAGGAGCTGCTGGTGTTCCCCCTACACTGTCATTTCTCTTTCACCATCAGGTCACAGTGTTCTTGTTTATAAGCCATTTGTCACATTTCCAGACTGCCAGTGTATACTTTCTCTAATGGCCCATTATACATAGGTTTTGAAAGAGTTCTCTGCAAACACCCACAAAGCCACGCCAATTACCTTCCTTCTTTTACGCTCTTCCCAAAAGGCACCCAGAAAACCTCTTGCTTCAACATCAAACTGCCATTTCAGAGATGTTTTCCCTTTCTCTCCCCTTTGCCCACCCCCACAGCTGTCCTGGGTTTGGGCACAGGGTGGCCGTGTCCTGTGACCACTGCTCCCACGAGCTGCAGGGATACCAGAAAAGGTCAGCACCAAAAATAAAATCTGTATGAAAAGTAAGGCAGTTCCTTAAAATGTTGGAACACTTGACATAAAGGCAACAAGGAAAAGGCTAACTTATGTTGTCATGCAAACACCAGAAATTCTAAAAATAAAAGCAGCCCATCAGACCCTTCATTATATCCCTCAAAGTCCTGCGTATGCCAATTTTTTTCCTGCTTTTCTGTGTTCTGTAAGTAGCTGGGACTTGAAATGAGAATGCAGGTTCATCTTTTCCAGCCTTGCAGATATCTCATCACCACAGCATTACTGCAAGTAATGACACACAGACACTAATTCAGTGTTACTACCTCCCCCAGTCAGTCCAGAGGCACAAAGCAAAACTGCAAAAGTTCTTCAGCGTGTATAATTTACAAGATGTTCTTAAATTAAAAAAAAAAAAAATATATAAAAGCCTGTCTTAATAACAAGTGCAAGATCTGATGTCTGAGAAATATATTCTAGTCTGCTTCAAAATGTTGGCATTTTCAAGACAAGACCATTTAAAGGGCATAACCTAATGAATCATTAGCACCAAAGCCCATATAAATTAAAACTATAATAAGATGCTTTTAGAATCATCACCCCCCCCTTTTTTTCTGTCCACCCTTGTTATTTCACTTTCAGAGAATATCCAGAAGCACATTTACTTAAATGTCTCTTAAAAATGGCTCACTCTGATAGATTTGATGGACTCCATTTTTCTTCTGTCACAGGAAATAAATTGGACCTGGTGTTTTTAAAAAAGAAAAAATGTGTCAGATCAGATTCCTATTCTCAGTAGAAGGGGAAAGACATGTCTCTCATTATCAGGATCTGCCCTAATTTTAGATTAAGTTTTACATTATGTGAATGAATTTATATATTTACTTTCTTTCTACAGGTGTCTATGTAAGGTAATAGCATATTTGTTCACACACTGATATTTCTGTGGGGTTTTCTGAGAATTAAATAATCCAGAATAGGTTCTTCTCAGGATTATATCAAGACTCTGTAGTATTCAGAGTCATTTAGGAAATGGTCCAGAGAAGGAAAAGGCAAAGCAAAACAAAACAAAAAGCCCCACAAATATAAACAATCCTCAAATATTTTAGCTCTGACTGGCCTCTGTGGACAGAGAAAGAGCCACAGTTCCCAGATTCTCAGAGAACCATGGGGAGGAAGACTTGACCACACTCCCAATGGCAAGATTTGATCTGACAAGGAGGAGATATCATTTCAGACTCTGAAGCCTTTCCTGAACTTTATGTACAACCCATCCACAGCAACTGACATAGAAGCTGCTGTCCAGTGTCACACAGCATAATTTAATGTGATGGAAATGCAAGTTACTCTTTTCTGAATAAGCTCACATTTTTAATTTATTCTTTTTTGGACTCTCATATTCTTTTCCTCCATCCCCCAAAAGGAGAATCAGTATCTCCTTAAACTGCTTCCTAAAACACAACTATATCACCCTGAAGGATGGAGCCAAAGAGAACTGTTCTTGGGAAGTTTACTTGTAAAATCTTGCCAGCTCTGAATAAATTTCCTTATGTGATTCTGCACAAATTAGTTCTCTTTGATTTAACTGGCCTGTGCTTTTTTGTTTGTTTTCTGTTTTTCCTTTTTATTCATTTTTACACACAGAAAATTTGTGGGACTTTTTACCTTTGAGACACAGATGTCTGCAAAGGTGGAATAAAGCCAATCCAGGGACAGAATAAGCAGAAAAATAAAGCCTTAAATGTTTTAAGTCATGTATCAAATATAGATATAATAGATATAGTTTTAAAGTACATTAAATTTCTATAGCAGTTGAACTGAAAAAGCAGCAATCTGAATTTCTCACCCTGCTACCAGAGGTTAAAGATGCCAAGATTTGAGATTTGCATCCAACCTGTATCAGAGGTAGGGTGAGAAACACAGGGCATTATAAATAAATAAATCAAATAAAGGCAATCCCATTTAGGAGTTCTAGTTCTAAGTCATTTAGTTGCTTCCAGAAACCCACCCACATGTACAAACATGAAAATGAGCACCTATAGTCTGGATGCTGGTACACCCACTTCACCAGACTGCTGTTAGTCATTTCTAGCAAAGTCTCTATAGCACAAGCCAGCATATGAGCCCAAATATTCCATTCTATTCTGTTTTCATCTTCTTACACATTACTGACAACTGAAAGGTGAAAGAAGTGCAAGCTAAATAGAAGTACTAATTAAAGGGAAATATTTTCATATTTGTTTTGATTTCAATGGTATAAGTGGGATGAGCAGAAGCAAGGACTGACTGTGTGGAGAAAGGGGAGGGGACAGCAAGATTTATTTATGAGAGATGCATCATTGATTCATGAAACCAAACAACACTGAATTGTTGTGCTAGGTTGAAAACAGTCTCACACTGGCAAAAAGAGGTGGATGGACCATAGCATAATCAAATATTCTGCTAAATTGTGTATTTTCCTGTTTGTTTTTTTTTTAAAAAGTGTCAGAATGAGCAGTGCGATTTCTTTACGATCGTTTTCCACTGAGCTGAAATTTCCACTGAGTTTTCACAAAGATGAAATATCTGGGGAATGTGGAATTCCACACACTGTACCATCTCTCTCAGGACACAAGCATCCATCCCTCCTGCTTCCCTGCCAAGGGATGGGTCTCTTAAGCATTACAAGGATGCTGTGCCAAGGAGTAGCCCTCAGAATTTGGAGAGGCTGATCAGAACTATTTTAGCCAAAACCACAAATCATTTCATTTTTCCAAAAAAGGAAGAGAATTTCATAAAACTGATCTGGCAAGCAAGATCATGAGCCTAAGGAGAGCCCAATTAAATTCAACAGATTCTCTCTGATGTGGCAGCAAAGGGGAAGAAGCACTTAAAGAAAAACTGAATCATAAAATAAAAGATAATCTGTTCACTACACACAATTACAAGGAAGAGTAAATCATTACAAAAAAGGCTTAAATATGTAATCTACTTCATTCATTTTTCTCCCAAGTATAAACAAAATGTCTTTATCCAAAGTTTTGAGAGCTTATAACTAATTAAAAATATTCATAACAAACAAAATTACTTGCTCAGTCCAAATAACTCCCTGCCCACATAAATCAAATCAGCCCAGAATCACAAAAAAAATCCCAGCTTGCCTCATGCTCTTCAACCCTCAGCAAAAGCTCGGCAAAAAATAGCTATGCAGCATGTTCTGAAAGTTAAATTTGGGCTATTTTGGACCTCAGGGAGAATAAATTCTGAAATCAAAGAATCTTCATGGAAACCCCCTATCACCATTTCCTTTCTATTAAGTGAGAAGCTCGATCATTTATGCATCTCTGCAGATGATATGCTTGGTAATACACAGACACCTAAAAAATAGCCTGTTAAAAGGACCAGATGGGATAATTTTCAGCAACTTCCACTCGGTTTTGAGCAGCAAAAAGCAGAGGTGTGACATCCTACAGCCAGATAGTCAAGGTCTGCACTAGAGTGGGTGTCTGAATCATTTTATGGTGTTGGTCCCACACATTTGGCAGACACCTAAGCATCAAAGTGAAAAAGATTCACATAGGGCTTAGACAGCTGACATCTCTTAGCTACAAGAGACTGAAGAACATCTTTTGGCTTGAGATGGGCACTGGGTCAGGTTTTTTCAGTGTTCTTAGGATACAAGGAAATTGGTGCAATATTCAAATCCCCACCATATGAGAAACACATTTTAATGACCCCTCAAAGGTATTTTGTGAGGTCCAGACTCAAACAAGTCCAAGCCCACAGCCTGGACCCTCTGATTCTGGGTTGTTTCTCAACAAAACTTCAGAGTTGGGAACCTGCCTGTTTCCTTCTCCCAGTTTACTCTCACCACTGTCACTCTTGCCTGGGCTGAACCTTGACTATTTTGTTGACTTCCACACATTTGTCTCAAACTCTCACCATGGTCCCATGAAATAGGGAGAAAGAGTAGGGTGTCACTGGATTTTGTGTCACTCATGCAAACTGATGTGGGTGTGGCAGCAAATAAAAGTGTGTGAAAAGCCCAGATTGCAGATCAGTCCACCTCAGGCTCATCACATCAACAAGGCTACACAAATTTTGTGCTGAGGTGGGGCATAGTTGATTAATACAAAACCCACCTTTCGTTGTCAGAACATAACCTAAGGTTGCCTACCAAAGTCTAGACAATTGAAAATGTATCAGCTTTCATAAACTTCTGGAAATAATTCAATTTTGTTAATAACCTACAGCCATAAAACTGGTATCAGACTGCCAAGATGCCAAACATCAAAGTCTGAGAGAGGTGGATGTTTCCTAGTGTTTTCAACTCTTTACTCTCATATATTTTAGTGATGAAAAGCATTATTTCTCTAATCATCGTCCAACTTTGCAGTAAGCAAAGTTACTCACTTTCAGAGCACTATTTACACTGACAAAAGTAGAATAAAAAAAAAAAAATTAAAGAAAAGAAATCTGCTTAATACTTGTACTTACAGTGCACCAGAGAAGAGTCAAAGCCATAAAATTAGACTTCAAACTTTGCCAAGGACAGAGGGAGCTCACAGCCGCTGTTCAAAATGAGAAATATTTAATTATGCAGAAACTAATTAATATTAGAATTACAGCCTTTTCCTTACGTAGGTCTTAATCCACACTTTGTCCACCTCTTACTCTGAAGCCCTTGTTCAAACAAACACGTACAGACTCTCCTTAAAATTTCATATTCCGAGAGGATCTTTATACGGTGACCTTATTCTGATTATTACTCCATGGTTTTACCGTTCCATTTGTTCCTGAGCAAAAAGCATTTAAATTCCAGAGTAGCTCCACAAACTTCACACGTGGCTGCCAGGGAACTCACAGGTTTCCAAAGGTTTTTCTGATATATGGTGCCATGGGAGCCAGAGACATACCCTTTCAGAAGTGTGAATGGAGACAGCCCTTCTGAAATTCAGTGTCAGGGGCACACTCCGCGGTCTGTGCCCAGGAAAATGGACACTGAGGGGAAGAACAAAGCTCAGAACCCTCTCATGTTGCTCAAATGTGCGTGGACAGAGGCAGAGCAGAGGTCTTGCAGGTATCTACACGGCTCCTAAAAGTGGTGCAGGCTTGGCAGAAAGACAGCTGCCTGTCTTGGGTCATTACCTGAATGTGCACAGCCCCAGTTTTATTTTATTTTTTTATAAATCATGCCTGAAGTTGACACCTAAATTAATATCCAAATGCCTTAGTTAGCAGGCTCAATTTCAAAGAGTAAAAATGCTATGAATGCAGCAGATCTTCTCTAATTTATCTGAGAACACCAATTCAAGGCTGGAAACAATGAAACAGCCACAGCTCTATACACCAGTTTCTGTGTGTCTATAATTTAAAGGTACCTAATGCACTCTATTTTAAACTTCTGTTTTCAGTGGTTTCTAGCTTTGCCAAACTCCCAGAATCTGCACTGAAATTTTCTACAGCAAAAGTGTGCCTCAGGCTTCCCTTCCTCCCCTTTTGTTTTCTGAGTTTCAGTTAAAACTGCTTAGCTACTTCTGAGAACAAAGAACTAGGAGAAAAACATGTTGTTTTGTCCATTGTTTAAAAAAAAAAAAGAAATATATATCCTGACAGCGAATCTCTACTGTCTCCTTCTTTTGAGTGGGATGTAAAAGGTCACATAAAAAATCACCCTCACGCTAGGGATATGAGCTCTTACATCCCTGTGAAAAGCTGCCCAAATTTGGCAAAGTTAAGAGCCTCCCAGGGATTCTGGTTCATATGCATCAGGAGAGACTTCAGAGATTAACTTTCATATTTTCCCAAGATTCAGCTGCCACTTAAACTCTCTAATCCTTTCCCTGTTCGTCTTCCTCCTGTCTGCCTGGGCTGCCCTGTGGCCATGCCCATGGCCTGAGAGCAAAGTCCCCGTGTTTCTCACCTATCCCCACCCAGGAACCCCAAAAACTCTTAGGGAAGGGGCTTCAAAGCTGTGCTGTGCCCCTCAGCTCAGCCTTTCAGGGGGAGAAAATAAAATAAAAGGGAGAGAAGAGCTGTGGGACATGAAAGCGAAATAGCAAAGCACTGAGAGACAGCTGGGTGAGCTAAGGCAGAGAAAGACAGCAGTCAAAAAGGAGCAGGAAAGTCCTGAATAGGGGAAAATGTAAGGAAGACAATGGTACAGACAAAATTTAGGAGTCCTGCATTGTTTTCTACAAGTGGAACTATCAGGAAGGTGGACATCACATTGCTGGCTGTGCCTCTGCCACTGGCATCAGTGCTGTTCTGGCCTACAGACTGAAGATTCAAAATTGCTTTAAACAGCCTTAGACTCCACATGATTCACTATTTTAGACTCTTTCATTTTATTCTCCCTTTTTTTTTGACAATAGAGGAGCTAAATTAAAAATATTTGTGATGAAAAGCCAAGTATACTGGTATTCCACACAGGAAATACCAGTATTATTGTATTTACATACAACCTCTATTGACTTCCCTTATGAATACAAATCATTACACTGCTTTTAATAACAAAATCACCTGTCTAATTCACTGCATGAGAGAAACTACCTTGGGAAAAAACTTTATGGTGGAAAAGGCTAACATCTATAGGATCTATATCTTATCCTTTACAAGAGATGTAAATCGATTAACACAAGGTATCACAACAGAAAAACAAGGATAGTTTCCTGGTCAAAGTATCCCGTTTTTATTGCTGAAAAATAAATAGGATTCTATCTCTTTTATTCCTTTGTGCAGTTACTAACTGTGTGCTCTTTGTTTGTGAATTCCTGATGCAAGGCACCTGGGGTCAGGTTGGCAAAGGTGCCAAATACTCCCACCTGAAATGAATAGGAGCAGTGCTTTCAGTGTATAAAGAACCATGAGATACCAAACGTTAAAGGAAAAAAAAAATAAATAAAAAAAAAAGGAGTTGTGAAATATTAGCTGCCTGAAGTGGATAGGCCCTGTTGAAAGCTGCAGTGTCAGTGGTTTCCCTTTCTGAGATGGGATGAATCCCTCTCTCTCACGAGGATTTTGAAGTACTGAATTGATCTTTCTTTGTGAATGACTTGCATACCCAGGTAAGCACAGCAGAGGGAGGAAAGAAACAACACAAGGTTTTGTATTATTTCTGGGGTTTGAAGGTGCTAGCTTATGTAAGGCCCAAAAACTGAAGAAATGGGATGTTTCATAACTGAGTCCTTGTTCTGTGGCTGGGCTAATGGTATGTGTTCTTCCTTCAGGACTGTGCTACAGCATGCTTTTATTAGGGGATGCATCAGTCTTGGGCCTTTGAACAAGACTTGTTCTCAACTGTTACCTTAGGATTTTCTAATTCTCTTCATTCTGCTACTCCTGGTATTCTCCTGCCACAGAGTCTTGCTGAATCCTCACTGAGTGTCTGAGTCCATGGGAAAAATCATTCATGGTGGTGGCCAGGGAGCTTTTCAAAGCAGTTGTTACAGGGTTCACCCTGCAATAAAATGAAAATTGGCATAACAGTTTCTCTGCTGGGGTACCAGGTCCCCACAAAACTGGTAATTTTCATACAATCATCAATAAATACAGATAATTACTGGCAAGTAGCTTAGAGCCATCCTGGTTGCTGGAGCTCTGATCTTCTTACACCTTAGGTAGGGTCAAGCTTGGGTAAATACATAACTATGGATCCCCTGGGAAAAGCTTGGGAGCTCCAGGCTGCACTGGTGGCCACTCAGTAGGTGGCATTATATCCCTAAAGATGGTGCCACGACCCACCCCTTGCAGGATATTTTCTAAAAAAAAATATCTTTCTCACACAATCCTTGTCTTTGGCCCTCATTTGTCCTTTCAGTTAAGCACTTCCACCCTGTTTCCTTTCTGCAGAGGACACAAACTGAACCAGGAGTTTCAGTGCTCCCACCAAGTCCTCAAAGGATTCTGTGCTTGACCTCCCAGACTGCAGCACCTTGTGCACCAAGGGGTTCCTCAAATCCCAGTCCCTTTTCTGCCTTATCAGAGGCCTACCTTTTGGTAACTGTGTTCCAGCTGGTGGCTTGTGTGTGCCAACCCTTAATCACTCATAAGAGTATGGGTATTTCTAGCAAAATTTCCTCAGCTGAGGAGTCTGTGAAAGTTGCACGTACCAGTCTTTTTCCTGCACAGAAGAGCTTGAAATTATTGAAGGACTGAGACCACATTTTCTGCTTAGCTCACAGCTGAGGGCTCCACTTGCTGGTGGGGTTCAGAAAGAATTGGAGACATGCAAACAAAAGGCAGAAATCTGTAATGTTTCTTGGGAAAGAGGCTTTGAAGGAGAGATTTAGTCGGAGAGAATATGGAGACTTAAGGTGTACACCCGTTACTGCAGCATTTAAAAGAAATGCAAGTTAGAAATGGTCTGTAATAGTAACCCAAACCTTGGAAGAAAGGAAAAAACTACACCCAGCTCCCACAGAGACTGCTAGAGCTTTTTAACTCCACTCTCTGTGTGTATCCCCATTGACCTCCAAGGCATAGGATTCATTGCAAGTGGATGGACAGACCTATTATTTCTTAACTGACCTTTGAAAATAGGATTATTTCTTAAACCTCTGAAGTACTTTGGCAAACTTTGTCCCGAGTTGTTTCTGTAGGGACAATAAGCCACACTGCATTTGAAGTTTCCTTCTATCCCCTTTTTCTCCTTACACATGGTGCCTCCTGTTTAGGACTTGACAGGGAGGGCTTGAACATAAGCAATCACTTTTTATTTATGGATGTCCTTTTGTTTAGTTTTTCAAAGAGTGTGTACAGAGAATGCACAGCACAACAAAGGACATAATAATTGTGAAAGAGAAACTTGATGCCAGTCCCTAGACTGGCAAGGCTCTGTAGGTGAGGCCCTCGTACCATCGCAGCGATTACTTTGTCGAGATCGAAACTGTAGTTTGTGGAATTTGGCCTTAGAAAGAACAAGCTGCCTGTATTTTGATATCCTCCAAGGCAGGGAAGGGGGGGGATTGGCAGGAGATGGCAATATGCCCGAAAAAGCCATTTAGAAAACTGGCAAGGCTTTAATTTTTTTCCTATGAAAATCTCGCCGGTTGCTACGATAGTCTTTGAACCACATTCTCACCGACACTGTTGCTTCTCCTCCTTCACAGTCAGTTTATTCAGTTGGTTATGAATGACTTTCAGCTGCTCTGCAAGCTGTTATTGTCCAGGCTCCATTGCAACCAGAGGTCACTTGCATT